>NW_005871342.1:549222-659401 GCF_000147115.1 Myotis lucifugus | reverse complement strand
ATGGATTCAGACACAGCGCTGCAGTGCTACTTCTCTTGTTTTTCCTGTTTGGGAGGACATACGTCCTTCTTTTTCTTCTTCCTGGTTCACCTTCTCTCTTAACAGTACTCTTTGGAATCTAATAGCAAAAAAGCTATTAAGCCTTGGGAAGAGGGGTCAGGAATGTGAATTATAATAACTCTAATTTTATATTGAGTGATGTTCAAAATAGGATTTTATGTACATTAATTTGTTCAGGGAAACTAGTGGAGAATTTTTTTTTCATATGTTACAAAGTATGCATTTTACTTTACTCATAAGTATGTTGTTTTACTATAATTTGTTTATAATGTGCAATTTGAATATGATAATTGGGAAAATTTTGTCATAAATATTAAAGTTACAATGACATAATTTTCACTCTCAATCAAATGTTTATGTATTAATGCAGTATAGAACGCAAAGAATGAGAATTGTAGAAGTGTTGATAGGTTTTGTAAATTATATGATAGCCACTGGAAACAGGCAAGTTTGAAGGGCAAATGTTTTTGTGTTATGTTATCATTTCCAGTAAACATGTATTAAATGGTAGTTTAGTTATCAAAGCATGATATCAATTAGGCTCTTTTTATGGGCTCAGCCTTCATATAAATAAGCCAAATTATCAATGGGAAAAAAGGTTCTTATAAATGTAAGTCAAGTGAAGTCAGTTATCTTTTCTACTCAGGTTGTTGATCACAAGTGGAAATAAATAACATGGTTATTTAAATTTCACCTGCATGAACAACTCTTCTGTGGCCCATATGTGACAGAATATGTGTTTTCTTAATGATAAATTAACAAGAATGAAAAGGTAAAACCTAGAGATGATCTTTTCCAAATTCTGAATGTTACAAAAATGTACAAGTCACAGAAAGAGACACAAAGAGGTTAATTACCTCTCTCAACACCTACAACTAGAACTCAGGATTCCTAACTTTCAGTTCAGTCATACCAATGGTCCCATCTTTTGCCCCATCTGCAGAATTGTTCTGTAATGTGTTCATTAAGAGGTATAGACATGATAAAACGTTATATTACCATCTGAGATGATTTTCTGCTTTCAAATAGATTTTTTTTAATGAAATGTATATTGTGATTTCCTTTTTTCTGGAACAGACAACTACAAAACTTCTAGATGGCTCTCATCAGCAGCATGGATTTCTTTCTTTGACATACACAAAAGCTGTAACAAAAAATGTCCGCCACAAGTTAATATCAAGAAATGAGCGAAGAAGTTTTCATAAGTTATCTGAAGGTCTAACGGATGGGTCCCCTCATTTTCTTCATGAAATTCTTCTCTCATCACAAGCGTTTGATATTGTCCTGTGTTTTCCTTTACTTAATGCCATTGCAAGTATATTTCAAGCAAAATTACCAAGGACCCAAAAAGAGAAAAGAAAATCTCCTGGTCAGCCCATGAGGACCCATACAGTAACTTCACGCAATTTACCTTTGATTTACATCAACACAAGCGTAATCAGAATTTTTGTTCCAAAAACAGAAGAAATGCAGCCAAGCATTGAAGGTATTGTCTTCTGAAATTCTTTTAATCTTATTTGAATAACTTTCTTCTAGAGACCTTAGTCTTATTGCTGCTTTCTTTTTTTAAAAAGATGGCACCAGCTTATAGTTTGTAGTTTGGTGTGCTTTAGAAAGAGTAAATATGTTATAGTCATTCTACAACTATATCTTTAGGAGATATGTCAGAATATTGGGTATGTTTTTGACTCTCTTAGTTACTATATGAAGAAATATGAGGGTTTTTTTTCCAGGGCTTTTGAAAGTAACGCTTAGACTTTCTGTCATTTGTTATAGTAAACTCAAATGTTGGGTTCTATGTACTTAAGATAACTAAAAATCAGTTAAAAATAGCCAACACACCAAGACTCTTGTGGCTTCTTCCAGGCACCTTGGTGCCCTCTGAAATTGTTCTAGGTTTTACAATGAATTGATAATCCCACTGCCTCCATCCACAGAGTGACTTGTAAATTTTAATTTCCCCCATGATATAAAAGAATGAAGAACTTAAAGAATTTTCAGTGAAATTATAACACAGTGGTTAATGGTATGAACTTTGGAGTTACACAGACCTGAGTTCCAAGCCCAGCTTTGCCAGTTAATGAACTGTGAAATCTTGAGCGAGTTGACTAAATCCCTGTATTTAAAATGGTGATAGTAGTACCTAATAGTCCTTATTGATAGCTTACTTCCAAAGATGACTACATGAGACCGTGCATGGTGCAATTCCATAGTAAGCTCTCAATAAAGGAAGTCTTAGAAGAAGGTGCTGCCCTTTCTTTTAAAGTAGAATTTCTGGAAGTCCCACATTTCACTACTGCTTATCCCTCATTGGCCAGAACTTGATCATATGCCTATGCCCTCTGTAAGAGAGGGTGAGACACAATCTTTCCTAGGTGTTAGTGTGCCCAGCTAATAAGTTAGGGTTCTGTTAATTAGAGAGAGAAGAGAGAACAAATATTTGAGGGGTAGTTTATGCACAAGAAAACAGCAAAGCTCTTTTTCTTCTTCTCTTAGTTATTAGGAGGAAGACCTTGAATGGTCAGTGATGTTAGATAATAAAAGAAAAGCACCTGGTTCCAGTCTCCTTGTCAGTCTAGTCTGTCTCTTGTTGTGTCTCACATTAATAGGTGATTTTAATTAGGGAAGGTATTCTGCCTAAAATTCTCAATCATTAAGGTGTATTAAAAGTAATGGTTTCTTTAACATTTCTATAAATAAAAGAAAATATTTGTAGAGTTTTTTTAGTTCTTAATTACCAAGATGTCTATCTAGAGATAAATTCAGTGTGTTCTTAATACAAATCAGTTCCTATTTTTTAATTCTAATTTTTTACTAGTGACCATCATAGAATTGATTACTTTGAGATATGAAATTACTATTGTCTGCATATTCTTTATATTCTAACTGCACTATTCAGGTTTTTTTTTCATCTGTTCAGATAGTTTGTAGAAACACCTGAGCTAGTCTTTTTCTTTTTAAAAGATTTTTTTATTGGTTTTCAGGTAGAGAAGAAAGGAAAGGGAGGGAGTGGGGGACGGAGGGAGGGAGGGAGAGAGAGACAGACAGACAGACATCAGTGTGAGAGGAAACATTGATTGGCTGCCTCCTGCATGCCCCCTGGCAAGGATAGAGCCCACAACCCGGGCATGTGCCATCACTGGGGATCAAACCTGCAACCTTTCAGGTGCTTGGGAATATGCCCAACCAACTGAGCCCCACTGGTCAGGGCTAAAGTGTTAGTCTTTATTGAGCAACAAGTGACGTGAAAGACAAACCACTAACCAGAAAAGAGGCTGCATATTTATTGCAGAGGCAGTGACCTTTATACTTTTTCTTTATTGTTATTCTTTATTATATGAATACCTAATGAATATTTAGATAATATAATTTATATTAAAGTTGCATAGGTAAAAAAAGAAATTAACATTTATGCACAATATAGTTTTCTGAGAACCAGTTTGAGAGTCATAATAACATTTTCTTATAACCATAAAGGGAACAGACATGAAAAGTGACTGAGATTTTCAAACCATTTTTAATTTTCCAACTGAGAATAAGGGAAAACGCTAAGGAAACAGAAGTAGTTTGGCTTTGTTATTACAGAAAGTGTATTATTATTTTGGGAACAGAGTCTGGAGTAGTACATTACATTTTAAAAACAGCATATTGCATAATCCCTTCACCCCTCTCAGCCAGAGCCCCACCCTGTCACCTCTGACAGTTTAAGCAAAGAAAAAAAAGAAAGACTCATTGACACAGCAGTATGATGATTGCTGGGGGTGGGGGAGTGGAGTGTGGGGGAAGCAAAAGGAGGTAAAGGGGGAATAAATGGTGATGGAAGGTGAATTGTACATCTGAAACCTGCATAATTTTATTAAGCAATGTCACCCCAATAAATTCAATAAAAATAAAATTAAAAATACCATATTGTAGTATCTATATCTTATTTTCATTAAAATGTAATTATATTTTGTATCTAGATAAAATTAAAAAAATAGTCTCATGATATCATAAAAAAATCTAAATGTTTTTTAACAATTAAGAGTATTGTTTTCCACAAATATTTCTCTGGCTGGTATACAAGCATTCATTTTTCTAACTTGAGTGAGTTCCTGTAATTTTCATTAACAATAAGATATGTTAGTAAGCTTTTGTGATTTTCTGAAAATTCCTTGTAATATATACTTGATATTCTCCATTTCATAATTTTCTAATTGTTTTTATTTGAATGTAAATGCCAGCTTTCATTGAAACATCTGAAAAAAATTGATATTGGAGGTGAGAGGTTTGGCTGAGGTGGAGAAAAATACAGGGAGAATGCTCTATGAAAAAATAGGGAACGGTCATGCGGACATATCAGGAAGTAAAGCAACACATCTGAGTAATGCTTTTGTGGTAACATAGAAGTGTTCAGGAATTACAGATGGTCCTCAAATATACTATTAAATACTAATCACCTAACTAAACCTAAGATGAGTCCTTTTTCCTGTAATATCCCCTGTACTTTAATTTAAGGTTTTACATCTTAATTACACAACATAAAATATCTATATTGGTCACAAATACAAACAAAAAGAAGATGAACCAAATGCATATGCTTCATCTCATTTATTGTTTTAAAATTGGGCCTAGCATATAAAGCAGTATCAGTATATTGCTTTTTCTAGAGGAGTCAGTCTGGCTAAGACTTTTATTTTTCATGGAATTTTTTTTAAAAAACTGAATTTATTGGGATGATATTGGTTAATAAAATGATATAGGTTTCAGGTGTACAATTTTATAATACATCATCTGTATATTGTATTGTGTGTTCACCACCCAAGTCAAGTCTCCTTGACTTGGCTAAGACTTTTAAATAGGTGTTCAATAGTGTTTATACTGATAAATAGTCCTGAATTAGACGTAGCTGTTTCTCAGTGTAAGCATTTGAGCTGCACTTAAAATTTGCTCATTTTTCTTAAAATATTTTATCTATTTGATGTATTGAATGCTTCTGAATCTCTTTGGTATTTGTTAGTAGAGGGGCCATTTTCATAGTGAATTTCTCCTTGCTTTTTCTGACTGAATGGTATTCCGTTATATCATACTAGAGGCCAGGTGCACAAATTCATGCACCAGTGGGATCCCTCGGCCTGGCCTGTGGGATCAGGCCAAAACTGGCTCTCCAACATCCTTGAGGGGTCCCAGATTGCAAGAGGGTGCAGGCCAGGCCAAGGGACCCCACCAGTGCACAGTCAGGGCTAGGGAAGGACACGGGAGGTTGGTCAGCCGGGGAGGGACCAGGGGAAGGCTCCAGGGCATGTCCGGCCCATCTTGCTCAGTTCCGATCAGCCAGATCACAGCAGCAAGCTAACCTACCAGTAGGAGCATCTGCCCCTAGTGGTCAGTGCATGTCATAGCTACTGGTCAACTGGTCAACTGTCTGTCTCCTGGTGGTCAGTGCACGTCATAGCGAGCAGTTGAGTGGCCTTAGCATATTATGCTTTGATTGGTTGAATGGACAACCAGACAACCAGACACCTAGCATATTAGGCTTTTATTATATAGGATACCACATTTTGTTTATCCATTCACCTGTCAGACACTTGGGCTGCTTCCACCTTTGGGTTAGCTCCTGTGGTGAAAACTGGCATACAATGGTACGGTTAAGCCCATTTTCAGTTCTTTTGGAGACATACACACACACACACACACACACACACACACACACACATACACACACACACACATACACACACATACATACACCTATGGGTGGAATTGCTGGATCATGCTAATTCTATGTTTAGGATTGTGTGTTTTTGAGGAACCACTGATCTGTTTGGAAGCCATTTTGACTGGAGCAGGATTTGTGATAATTTCTGAACTAAGCTAATGTTCAGGCATAATTCAGTCAACAAGAAGAGCAATGGGGGTTCCTGTATGCTGAGCACCTCTGCAAGGAGCATAGGTCAGAAGTTCATTGGTTAACCCTGGCTTTAGTTTTCTGTCACTGAGCAGTGGTTTATTGAAACAGGTTCTGTGCTTCATTGATTTGTGTACATGTCAGAAGGAATAAGAGTCAGGCTATTTGAGAGAAGGGAGATAAAAATAAAAGCTTTATTTCCTTTTTGTGTGCATGCACTTTTTTTCTTGTTTTTGGCTTATTGTGTCATAGCCATTAACTAATACTATATATACATAGTTTTGTTATTGTTTTAAATTTCCCATTTGGCTGCTATAACTAGGAAAATCCCCAATTGATTGTAATTGCAAAAGTATTTCCAGACTTTTGCTATCATTTTTTTAAAGCTCTCCCCTCCTTTTTTTTTTTTTCTTTTTAGTGCTGATTTTGGTGGGATTTTTAAGGTCTAATTCTAAAATTAAAATGCATAAGTAGCTTCTAAGTAGGTACCTTGACAATCAACATATTAGATCAGAGGAAGTCATTATATAGCCACCTTCAGAAAATACCGTCTGCCACATTCTCTGTGGACTTTTGGTAAATTTTACTCTTTTGCTTATGTGAATATTTTTTGCAATAAACACATTTTTAGTGATATTTTTTATGACTTGGGTGAGTATATCTATTAGAGTAAAATTCTAGGAAAAATGATTGCTAGATCAAAGGGCATGTGCCTTTAAAATAGAAAGGGATGTAAAACTGCCCTCTTAACTGGCTGTACCAGTTTATACTGTTTTCTCAATCTCATCCTAACAAAGGTTTATCAAACATTTTGGTCTTTTGTCAGTCAAAGAGTATACTCTTTTTCTAGGAGTTGCTCATTTTTTCCCTTATCAATTATAAGAGCTCTTTATGTTAAGTCTTTTGTCTGGTCTACATTGTATTGCATACATCTTTCATTGTTGTTTTTTGCCTTCTGCCTATATGTGTCTGTGTCTGTCTATACTTATGTGTATATCTATATTTACTGTATCTACATGCATATATCTTATATTTATAATGAAATATCTATCTGAGATGTTATGAATTGCCAGAATATGTGCCTATCCATAAAATCTAATCTAATAAAAGTCAAACATGCAAATTGACCATACCTTTGCTACACCTTAAGCCACGCCCACCAGCCAATCAGAGCGACTATATGCAAATTAACCCAACCAAGATGGTGGCCAGCAGCCACTGAGCTGGAGCTAGCAGGAGGCTTGGTTGCACCAGTGATGGAGGAAGCCAAGCTTCCCGCCTGCTGCGGCCGGCTCTGAGCTCCACTGAAGGCAACAAAGTTTCAATTATAGAAGATAAATAAACCCAGATACCTGCTTTCAGCCAGTGTGGCCACGGAGCTGGAGCGAGCAGGAGGCTTGGTTGCTCAAGTGATGGAGGAAGCCAAGCTTCCCGCCCATCGTGGCTGGCTCTGAGCTCCACTGAAGGCAACAAAGTTTCAATTATAGACGGTAAATAAATCTCAGAATAAAAAGAAAAAAGAAAAAAAGGAGAGGCTGGGAGCTTCCGTTGCCGGGGGGCTTGGCCAGCCTGAAAATGGCCCTCAGCCCCTCACCCAGACTGGCCAGGCAGCCCAGTGGGGATCCCCCATCCTAAAGGGGGTGTGGCCAGCCTGAAAACAGCCATCAGCCCCTCACCCAGGCTGGCCCAGACACCCCAGTGGGGATACCCACACTGAAGGGGGTGTGACCAGCTGCAAACAGCCATCAGCCCCTCACCCAGGCTGGCCAGGCACCCCAGCGGGACCCCCACCCTGATCCGGGACACCCTTCAGGGCAAACCAGCCGGCCCCCACCCGTGCACCAGGCCTCTATCCTATATAATAAAAGAGTAATATGCAAACTGACCCTAACAGCAGAACGACTGGGAATGACTGGTCATTATGACACACACTGACCACCAGGGGGCAGACGCTCAATGCAGGAGCTGTCCCCTGGTGGTCAGTGCCCTCCCACAGGGGGAGCTCTGCTCAGCCACAGGCCAGGCTGACGGCTGCCAGTACAGCAGTGGTGGTGGGAGCCTCTCCTGCCTCCTCAGCAGCGCTAAGGATGTCCGACTGCAGCTAGGCCTGCTCCCTGCTGGCAAGTGGACATCCCCCGAGGCTCCCGGGCTGCCAGAGGGATGTCTGATTGCCAGCTTAGGCCCAATCCCCCCAGGGAGCGGGCCTAAGCCAGCAGGTGGTCATCCCCCCGAGGGGTCCCAGACTGCGAGAGGGCACAGGCAGGGCTGAGGGATCCCCCCTCCCCGAGTGCACAAATTTTTGTGCACCGGGCCTCTAGTACAAATATAAACATGCATACCTAAAATTCAAAGGTTTTGGCATATTACATTATGTTCAATTTCTGACACTTAATTTTTCATCATTGCTACTGTTAATTCAAATTATCACAGTTCACTCATGAAAAATTTTTCATTGCAGTAAAATGCATATAACATAAAATTTACCATTTAAACCATTTTAAAGTGTAAATTTTTAAATGTTTATTTTATATGGAATGTTAAATGTAAAAGACAGAATGTGACTAAGTAAGGAAAACATGATTGAAGTAGTATTTTCATTAGAAATAAATGTGATTACTTAAATGACTCCAATAAGACTTTTGAGTCAAGAGCATAGTATTTATTTTACTCCAGAAAGGTTTTAAAAAGTTTTCTTGAATAATATTTTCATCACACTAATTAAACTGAAAGTATATGTGTAAATTATGTCTTAACAGCATAGCTAAATGGTACTATAGCATACTTCTCAGCAGAAACTATATTAAAAATATATCTCTAAGCAAGTTTTGATTGATAAAGTAAATACAACTGTATTTCTCATTAACATACCTAGAAGTCATTAGGTTACACATTTATTGAACCTTATTTCTGTCTTCAACTGCAAATATGGCAAAAACTGATAAAAGCTTTTGTTGGTAACTTTGAGTAGGATTGACACAACAGTTATGGCTTTATAGTAGTATAACATTGCACAGTGGCAAGTTCAAATACTCTTGAGACTTAAGATGTTTTATTATACTGAGTTTATGTTGAAAATCTTAAAGGAAAGTTGGTCTCCAAACTACGTTTTTTTCATCTTGGATTTAAGAAAACTTAGTTATAATCAACAATCTTACTGTTACCTGACAATTGCATGAGAAGTCCACTCTTTACTTAAGCGTTTGGTTATTTACATATACAAGCTCATAATTTTAGAGTTGTTCACAGCCTTTTCATTTTTAATACACACTTTCTTACCCCAAGAACAGATAACATCTTTTAGACTTACATTTCATATTCCACTGAATATAAAAGTTTTTAAAGTTCATGGGTAAAATTCAGTTAATAATTATAAGAAATATATTTAACATTCTAAACTTTCATTTAAAGTAATAATATTGAAAGTCTGGGTTTCAACTGGAATATTGTTTGCATTGTGTGCAGTTATTATCAAGATTCTGAATCTACAGGTGTTTGGCTTCCAGCTTTAAGCTATTTATTACAGAAGAGAGGACTGTTTTTTGGATCTAGTGTGTCTTCTAGAGTGAGTAGTTCCTCATGAGGCTCAATTTTTGAAATACAGTTAAAGCAATAAAGGAAGGCATTCATTTTCATGTTGAAAATGCTTCTAGAGGGAACATTTCCTCATATGGTCCAACTATTAAATGCAGGTGAAGTAAACTTAAAAAGGGAAGCTTGTTTTTTCCAACTATAAAGTAACTGAAGAAATGACTCAGGGCACTTTCTTGTATAAAAACATATTTTTGTTATTTTTTTCTTACATCTCAAAGTTACATTTTGATTAGCTAATTACTTTCTATAATAAAATTGAATAGTTTGGTTTAGTTTGTGAATGATCTGTATTAAGTGCTTTTTTTTTTTATAACCTCATAGTCAGTATAATCTAGTGAGAACACTTTTGGCTCTAGCAGAAACAGAGTCCTGTTCTTGGATCTGGCTTTGTATGTAACACCAAGTACGTCATTTTCCTTCCATATGTACCTCATTTACTGCAGTGTTTCTAGTACACTTCAGACCTTCACGTGGTGGGCAGTATCTGTAGCCTGGAGAACAGTTAGCAAGTACACTAATTGCACTTTTGTGGCCTGGTCTATTCTCCAGGCTTACTATTTATTGATTTAATTGATGCCTGCTGCTTAATCAGAGGTTTTACCCACATGGAACTATTTGATAAGTTTGGCGTAAAATGCAAGATTTGTGAAATGTAAACAATGTCCAGAATATAAGGACCTATAATCAAGACAGACCTCTAGTCATTTGAAAATAGTGCAGCTGCATGAGAAGTAGTTTTCTGTTTGATCTTTCCTCCGTGGACATTTAAAAGTACTGTCTTTATTGTGGTATACACATGCTAATATTTATTATGATAGCTCATCTCTTATTCCCCATTTTGCTGTTCTTCCCCCACTTCCATGTTGCCACTCCCTTTATGTACACCTTAATCTGTTTCCTTTTCCATCACTGAATATTTTTCTTCTTATTTTTTCTGATTTTTTTAATTCTGATTTTCTTTTTTAGACTAATCTAAGTCAGACCATACTGAGTGTACTGCTGAAGCAGCTGGAAATAATCTCTTGGCTTTTGCATTCTTTGGGCAACACAGTTTGGGAAATATGGATTGTATGCCTTTGCTGGCATGTTCTGTTCAGAATATTCCTGAGGTCTTGCAGCCAGTCCTTTTCTGTTGCATTTGTGGCAGATGATAATTTCTTGAGAGGAATTATGAGTTTTAGTATATGTTTTCTTCAAAACCCCGGAAGTTGTATATTGTTAACAATTTTTAAACATTTTAAAACAATTTTTAAATAACTACTACGGTTGAATAATCTGTTGAGAAGAGGGAGTAAAAATTAATATACATTAGTAGGATCAAGAACTGTGATCCATTCCAGATAGTCCTAAGAGAAGACATTGAATTAGCTGGTGATATTTAGAAAAATCTTTGAACTTTATAGGATGAAAACATATGGTAAAATGTTTAGAAGGAGAGCATCACAATTGATTTATCTTTTCACCTCTTATAGTTTTCTGAGATTTTCTTACCTTTGCTTTAGTTTCCACTAGGAGGTAGAACTTTTACACAGGTGTGGAAATGCTATTTGTCATGCAATTTCACAGTAGAAATTTAAAAATTTTAAAGTATCTAGAATAATAAGTTGAAATGGTTGATTTCTTTCTTCAGCATTGCAGCCATTGTATTTCTTTGGGATTTTTTGACATTTTACAGATGATCTTTCGGTATACCTTGTGTGTGTGTGTAGATACTATTAATCATGTAAATTTAAATGCTTCGAGTATTTGTTACTGTGTGGTATCTTTTAATATGTTTGTAGACAATAACACAGTGTTAAAAAGCCCAGGGCTGAACATCACTTGGGAGTAGTAAGATGCAGATTTAGTATAAGATTATGAAATTTAGGTAAACACTCTGTTTCAGTACTGCTTGTATATGTTTAATATCATATGTCTTAATGTTGGGGTGGATTTGTTTTTTTCTGTCATTATTGTGTATAACAGAAAACTACTTAATGGGATATAAAAGAAATAGTTAAGAAACATCAAATGCTTTTAAACCTAATTTTTTCTGTCCTCATTTGTTGGCCTTATTTTAATGTTTCTACACCTTTACTCAGAGATTCCTCCCTGTTAGAGATACATGGGTAGGGCCACATCTGTCACAGTGTTTCAACTTCAAACACGCTCTGTTGCTTTTCTAAGAGAATGCATTCCATTCATGCAGCACCCAAGAAGGCTCTTTCCAAGTTTGTCATTAAAAACAAACAAATTGTTTTCACCCCAAAATAAAAAGATTTGTCCTTATGCGCAGATCCATTGTATGCCCCATAAATCTACTTCTTTTGTTACAGTTAATCAGGCAGCAAAAGAAGACACCATGGTTTTGAAGATTGGCTCTGTTGCTATGGCTCCCCAGGCTGACAATCCCCTCGGCCGATCTGTCCTCAGGAAAGACATTTACCAGTAAGTTTATTTTCTTATGTTCAGTCTTGCAGCATTTTCATCCTGCGAAGAAGTACACTGATCAATAAAACTTGCTTGGTGTGGCCTGTAGAAATACTTTTCATTTGGGATCTTTTGATATTTAAAACCAGGTTTTTCTGATTTTCTTCAGTTGTGGGTTTTTAAATTCATTCAGACAAATCAAGTATTTCTGTGAAGTGTTGATGAATAACAGAATGTAAGTACCAAGTCACTATAAAATTGAAGAAGCGCAGTTTGGAAAATTCAAGCAGACTTTAAATTTGACCAAGTTTCTGATCATATAAGAAAATGAGGTCTCCTCAAGAACAAACCCTATTGTAGTCATATTGTATAATATTGAAGAAGCATTTTTTAATTTAACTATAAGCAATTATTTCAAATGTAGGACTGTGGATGTCATATGGATCAAAGCTGTAAAAATGAAGTTCTAAAGAGAAATTTCACAGTAAACACTTTCTGTGAAAATGCTATGCTCTGGATTTTGTCGCCGAGTATTTGCAAACCACACCAAGCATATATGGACAACTGAACTGGTGAACATATGTAATCAACATGATAAAAATAATATATCATTTGGACTGAGGTTGGCACTGCTGCCAGACATAAAAGTGCAGTTGCAAATAAACCAAGCAAGACAAGTCACAGAAATGCAGATGAACAAGTGTCTTAGTCTTCCTGCTGGTCTGTTTTTCAGATGTCTGCCTCACTCTTTTAAAAAATAAATTCCTACTATTCTCCTAAACGTTACTGCTAGGAAAAGATTCTCATGTTTGTAATGCATTTACCACCTACCTACAGGGTGATAGCCACTTTAAGTGGGGGATTTTATTTCCTCAAATTTGTCTGTTATTAGAGTTGATATTTTTTCCTGCGAATGGCATATCATTTTTTCTTGCGTTAATTTTTTTGTTAGCTTACAGTATTCATTCCTTAATAAGTTTTTATTTTGCTAGCTTATGTAAAACCTTATGATGTCAGAACTAAAAGAGGCTTTAGGAATTATCTAATTCAAACTTATTTTATAGATTAGGAAACGGAAGACACAAAAGAGTAGTTGTCTCTAGTCAAATATTGATGGAGCCAACATCACAGCTCATATTTTTAGAGTCCCTCTGTATCTAGGAAAATGATTAAGTAGAATCCTTTCTGGATGAGAATAATTGGATTTTCTAACATTTAGAAATTCTTTCAGGTGTATTTATCTTTTCTTTTCACTTTGGAAGTAAGTGGTTCTCAAAACAAGCCCTACTTTACTTTTGGTGAAATATGTTTCCCATTAAAAGACCCTTTCACCATCAATAAAGTGAACTCCGGAGATACTTCCTTTCCTCCTCTGCTCTCTTCTCGCTGCCCTCAGCCTTCCTCTGTGCGATGTGGCTTTCATATTCCTTTGTCCGCCTTGGACTCTTTCTCAGTCTCTCTCTACTTTCTTCATACCGTTTTTCCTTACCTTTCTGTATCTTTCTTCATTCTTTACCTTTTCACCTTCTGTGTTTTTCTTCCTTTTCTTTACTTTTTCCCTTTCTCTTTTTCATTGCCTTTCCTGTTTTGCTATTTTGCTGGATATGTTTTATAGAATATAGAAATATAAGGCCAAAAAAATAAATTGTCAAAAAATGTATTATCTCTTTAGAACTTCAGTGTCTCACACAAAAGACATAAAAATGTACATAAAAGTACATACTAGTTATTTAATGTTTATAAAATAAATTTTCTTACTTTCTTTTTTGTAATTGACAAAATCAAGAGATAGAGAATTTTTACATATTTACCAAAGGCATATACTTAACTAATGACAGAGTATTTCAGAATCTATTTCTTATAATTTCTTTCAGAATTCTTTTTGAATTCATTTTTCTATTATTTAGTCCCTCCCCCTACTTATTAAATTTAGTTATTTTACTCTCTTGCTCCTTTTCCCTATGATTTTACTTCCTCTTTCTTTTAATCTGCTCTTGATGTTTTTTCTTTCTATCTTGGTTTTTCTAACTTCCTCAACCTGTTAATGTCATCTGTCAAAACCCTCAGCTAACATAGTTGATGGTGAAAGACTGGATACCTTCCCCTTAAGATCAGGAACAAGACAGGGATATCTGCTCTCCCCACTTCTATTTAGCATTATACTGGAGGTTTCAGCCATGGCATTTAGGCAAGAAATGAAATAAAAGGCACCCAGATTGTAAGGAAGATAAAAAACTATGTCTTTTTGCAGAGATGTGATTTTACATATAGAAAATTTTAAAGAATTCACTGAAAAACTATTGGGCAAATAAACAAGTTCAACAAAGTTGAAGGATGAATCAAGTGTAAAAAGTAAGTTCAGAATAACAATGAGCTATGAACAATCTAAAAGTGAAATTAATGAAATAGTTTTATTTATGATAGCATAAAAAAGAAATACCTATGAATAAATTTACCAAAAGTATTGTGAAAATTATACTCTGAAAACTACAAAAGATTGTTCCAGGAAACTAAAAAATGTCTTAAATGTGTGTGTGTGTGTGTGTGTGTATGTGTGTGTGTGTGTTAAGGATTATTTCTACTATTTGAGAAGACATAGTTGAGAAGACAGTGTTGGTAGGTGTCTTCTAAATCATGTACAGACTCATCACAATGCTAATCAAAATTCCAGCCTAGCTTCTTTGCAGAAATTGACAAGCTCATCCTAGAATTCAGATGGAAATTATTCATATGGAAATTCAGGGGACTCAGGATAGCAAAAACAATCTTGAAAAAGAAGAACAAAGTTGGAGGACTCATACTTCCTGATTTCAAAACTTATGACAAAACAAAAGTAATTAAGATATTGGAAAACTGGCATGAGGATAGACACATAGGACAATGAATAGAATCAATAATCCAATTAACCATCACATTTATAATCAATTGGTCTTTGATAAAGGAGGCAAGATAATTCATTGATAAAGAATAGTCTTAAAAAAATAATAGTCTTTTCAGTAAATGGTGCACAGACTATTGCATAGATGATACCATACACAAAAATGAACTAAAAGTGGATCAGAGCTCTAATATGAGAGCTATAATTCTGAAACTTATAGAATAAAACATAGGAGTAAATCTTTGTTACCATGGGTTAAATTATGGTTTCTTAGAAATGACACCAAAAGCACAGGAGAAAATAGGAAAAATAGATAAATTGGATTCATCAAAATTATAAACTTTCATGCTGCAAACGACTCTATTAAGAAAGTGACAATGCACAGAATGTGAGAAAATATTTACAAATCATGTATCTAATAAGAAACATGTAATCAGAATATAAGAACTTTTCAACTCAATAATAGAAGAGTGACCCAATTTTTAAAATGGGCAAAGAATTTGAATAGGTATATATCCAAAGAAGATAGAAACATGGCCAATAAGCGTGTGTGAAGATGTTCAACCCAATTAGTCAGTAGGGAAATGCAAGTCAAAATTACACCCAGTAGAGTGCCTATAATAAAAAAGATAACAGATGTGGAGAAATTGGAACCCTCAGACATTTCTAGTGAGAAGGTAAAACGGTGCAGCTGCTGTGGAAAACTGTTTGGCAATTCTTCACAAGTTTAAACATAGAGTTACCATATGATGCAGCAATTCTACTCCTAGGTATGTACCCAAGAGAATTGAAAACATATGTCTACATAAAAGCATGCACAGCAATGTTTATAAAGCAACACTATTAATAATAACCAAAAGTAGAAACTACCCAAAGGTTAATCAACTGACGAAGGGCTAAACAAAATGTGGTATATTCATATATTAGAATAATATTCTGACATAAAAAGGAATGGATTATATGTTATAACATGGATCAACCTTGGAAACATGCAAACTGAAAGAAGCCAGACACAAAAAGCCACATATTATATGGTTCCATTTATGCGAACGGTCCGCAATAGACAAATCCATAGAGACAGAAAGTAGAATAGTGATTGCTAGGAAGGGAGAGAGGAATGACTGCTAATAGGTATAGGATTTCTTTTGGGGGTGATAAAACTTCTGGAATTAGGTAGTAGTGATGTAAACTGGGATGCACACTGAGTGCTTATCAATAAATGATGTATAGTGTGTACAATGAGAGTATGCCAAAAACACTGAATTATTCATCTCAAAAAGGTAAATTTTATGGGGTATCAATGATATTTCAATACAGCTGATTAAAAAACATCCATATCAAAATTGATGTTACAAAAAGGTCTAGAGAAATTAAATTCCAGAGAGAGAAATGCCTTTTTTCTTTCTTTCTTTCTTTTTCTTTTTTTTTCCTTTCTTTTTTCTTCTTTCTTTTTAGTGAAGACTGGGTGCTCTTTTTTAAGTCTGGAATTTTTGCCTTGTCTGGCTATAAGCTGAGGGACTTTGTTGTGGAAAGAAGAAGGCAAATGACATTTCTCCGTCATGAGGTCTAGAGTGACATATTGGAATCTAGAGGGAAACCAAACACAGTCAGCCCTCCACAGTGCTTTATCAGAATGTTGGGTGGAGAGAGGACCCTAGCAAGAAGAATATGAGTTTCTCAAAGTTTCACTTTCCTAAGAAGACAAAGCCATGGTAGAGACACATTGTTCAATACAGTAGCCACCAACTCCATGTGGCTATTCTGCTTTTGAAATGTGGCTAGTCCAAATTGAGAAGGTTTGGAAGTATAAAATATATACAAGATTTTGATGGATTAAGAAGAAAACAAAGTAAAATATGTCATTTAAAATCTTTATATTGGTTATACATTGTGATGGCAATATTTTAGATATATTGAGTTAAATATATTATTACAACTATGTTCCACCTTTTTTTTTTTAGAAACCTTTCTCTCATTGTGACTGCTGGCAAATGTTTATTTATTTAGGAGGCCCACATTTGTGGGTTGCATTATGTTTCTATCGAGCAGTGCAACACTGTTAAGAGAGGCCTGCAAGAAACAGGATAGGTCTCACCCTTGAGAAGTTTGAAGTCAAAGGTGAATTGAGTTGAAAGTTGCAAATTCAGCCAGTACAAAAGAGACATATTACCTCTGAAGTAAGCCTGGCATACTGAAGACCTTAAATTTGAAAATGAGAAAACTTCTAGGGAACATGGAACCATTCTTCAGATACTTGGCCTATCGTGTCATAGGGAGTAACTTCATTCCTTCTGAAGCTCAGAGTAGAACTAGGATTGTTAAATTAGTGGATATTATAACAACACTAGTTAGAGCTCAATAGAATGAAGATCTTTCAAATTGTAATAGTCTAATAATAAACGGGGCTATTTGTTTATTAGTCATTATTTAACAAATGCTCATTGGGAACCTACTGTGCACGAGGCGCTGTTTTAGGTATCGGGTGTGCATTAGTGAACAAGACAAAGAAAAATCCCTGTTCTCATGAAGTGTGCTTTTAATGAGGGGGAGAGACCATTACAAATTAATAAATAGGTATTCTGGTATATTAGAATCTCATAAGTATTAGGGAGGCAACACAGCAGGGAGGAGATGGAAAGTGGCAGTTAGAGGTGGACAATAGGCCTAATCAGAGAGGACGCCTCACTAAGAAGGCACAGGATCCTGGGCAGGAGTGTGCTGAAGAAGCCGGTAGCAGCAAAGCAGTCATGTGCCCGGGAACTAGTGGGCTGTGAGGCAGCCATGGAAGAGCTTACAGGCCATTCTGAGGGGTGGGCTGTTGTTTTGAGTGAGATGTAGTTGTGGGGTAAACTGAATTTTTGAAATAATGTTTTTGTTGACCAAATATCTACCTGCAGAAATGAAGGGATCGCCAGTAGGGACTAATGGTACACCTTAGAAAAGAGGGGAACTATTCATTTCAAAACACAGGGAGTGACTGCTCAGTGAAACACATGGAAGTGTGATTCTGTGCTCCAAAGGAGTCATGTTAAGGATTATTCCTATGTAACTGAATATGTGATATGAAGTGCTTTATTATTGAGGGGTTGCCTTTGTTTTATCGGTTGAGAAGCCCTCAGAGGGGTTGATCAGAGAAGTGACTTCATTTATATGTAAGTGGATAATTCAGGCCAACATGTGAAAAAAGACTGCAGGCAGGGAAGGCAAGGTGTTGTTACTTGTGATAATCATGGCAAGAGATGATATCGTGGCTTGGCCCAGGGCAGTGGCTGCGGAGGTGGTGAGAAGTGGTCAGATTCTGGAGCTGTTCTAGAGGTAAAGACTAGGAAAAATTGCAGATGGGTTGCACATGGGATTTGAGACAAAGAAGATAAGGATAATTCAGTTGCATGGCCTAAGCAACTGGAAGGATGGGATGGGTTAACTGAGGGAAGGAAAACTGTGGTAGGATATGGTTTGGGGTTGATGGAGGTCAGGAGTTTATTTTTTTAAATGTTGACTATTTCAGAAGGTAGTGAGTGCCCCATCACTAATGTTGCAGGGGCCAATCAAGAAGGCCGCATAGAAAGTTGTGATATATGTTGAATTAAACCAGTGCTTCTTAAATTTTTAATGTGCATACAAATCACCTGTGGATCTTTTTATTTTATTTATTTTTAAAAAACATATTTTATTGATTTTTTACTGAGAGGAGGGGAGAGGGATAGAGAGTTAGAAACAACGATGAGTGAGAAACATCGATCAGTTGCCTCTGCACACTCCCCACTGGGGATGTGCCCGTAACCAAGGTACATGCCCTTGACCGGGATCGAACCTGGGACCTTTGAGTCTGCAGGCTGATGCTCTATCCACTGAGCCAAACCGGTTAGGGCACCTGTGGATCTTTTTAAACTGCAGGTTTTGGCTTGGGAGGTCTGGGATGAGGCCTGAAATGCCACATTTCCACACACCCAACCTGAGTGTGGGATGTGACCCTGATACTTTGTGGTTCTGATGTGCTGCTTCAAGGACCACACCTTGTGGAGCAGATTAGATCAGTGGTTCCAAACCTTTTGTAAAGAGAGGATTTTAAAAATATATATATATTTAATAAATGCCAATAATTTTTAATGCTCCATGTGCAAATATTGTGAAAGGCTCAAAAAATGAGTGCCAGGCTCTCCTACTCCCTAAGACTGCCCTCAGTGCAGTCCTTAGCTTCAGAATTTTCAGTTGATAGCAGTTGTTAACTTTTGGAATCTATAATTCAGAAAATATAAAATAACAAGACTTCTATTAACTTGCAGCTTGCATGGACTTGTACTTTATTACTCTCAAAAGCATCTGAACCACTAGAAAACAAGAACTTACATAACATTTATTAAGTGTTTATGCTCAGCTGTCTATCCTCCTGAGCCCCTCCCTTAACCTTGTACCCTCTTGCACTGCCTCTCCTTGCCTGCTGACCTTCCTGGTTGACTTCTGCTATCCTGCACGACAGGATCTGGGATTCTCCTAGTCTGTGATGTGTTCCACCCTTTCCCTGACTTGTGCGTGGTCCTGAAGCATAGTCTGGCCTGATAGTTTTTCTTTTATCTTTGACAACCCTTATGCCTAAGTGATAATTAAGATTTTTGTCTCAAATGAGAAGCAGAGAGTTATAAAGGCAGACATTCACTAATCCTGTTTAGTGCATTCAGTACTTAATAGATTTGAATCTAGTACTGGATTTATAACAGAGCAATGAATCTCAGAGGGAATGCATGGGCGGGAAGAGATCACCCAAAGAGCTTATATGCATATTTATATAATCCATGGGCACAGACAATAGTGTGGTAAAGGCCTGGGATGGTGGGGAGGGGGCGCTAGAAGGGGTGAGTGGGGATAAAAGGGGACATGCTAGAAGGGGTGAGTGGGGATAAAAGGGGACATATGTGATATTTTGAACAATACAGATTAAAAAAATAAAATCACACATTCACATTATTGTATCTGAGAACTTATAAAAGGAAAACTTTGTTTCTTTCAGTGAAATAGCTACTAGAGTGGTCAGCAAAGAACAAATTTATCAGTACCAATAGGAAATTGAAATTATTATAGCTAAAATGTTCTTTGTTAGCATGCAAACTACAAAGACTAAGTGATTCACAATTCAGCACTACTGTGTGAATTAAAATATTGTAGGTGTTTTAGTTTTAATGTACCATTTCAAAACATCACTTGATGATAGCAGCTCTCAATTCAATGTCTGTCATAGTGCTTAATTTTTAACATGACAAAATCTCTTTTAGCCTTACATGCATTATCTGACCTAAACCTATACTTCAAGTCTTACTACTAATTGCTTTTTTATGTAAGGTACTTATTCCTATTAAACATTTTGTTTACTCAATAGTGCTTAGTATGTTCTTTTCTGTGGCCCTAGTTTATGCATGCAGTTTCAACTTTCTTGAAATACAGCTTTCTTCCAGCTCAGGCTTTCAAATAGTTTTGGTTATAAAAACTGTATATTGGGTTAGGTTTTGGATCCTTTAAAAACCTTTTTCTTTGGTGTTCAACATCATTAATTTAAATAATTCTTAAGAATCACTCCTGTCTTGTAATATCTCACTTATGTCCTCTCTTTTTGAAACTTTTCATGATCATTTTACCTAGAAGTAATTTTCCCTTTCTTTGGCCTTCTATTCTATAATTGTAATATGAGTAGCATACTAGTAGTAGCAGCAGTGATATCTAAGATCTATTGAGAGCTTCCTTTGTGTCAGGGATTCTACTTGATGCTTTTAATGCAGTGTTTCACAATAAGCATGAGAGTCAGATATTATGATTATCTGTATTTTAGAGACAAAAAATGGAGCCTTAGACATTAAATAATTTCTCCTGGGTCAGATCCCATTGCCCATGCTCTTTACCACTACTTGCTACTACTTGATGCCAGTCATGCAGTTTCTAGTAGGACAGACTGGCTTTAATTTAACTAATGCATAGTTAACTAGTATATGACATTAAGTTTGAAACTGTTTTGAAGTTTCACATTTATATGCTATTAAATTTTATTGTTGTACTATGTGTGTTTTTGGGCAACATTCTTAAGAGTGAATAAGTTGAAAAAACTACTAGGTACCAATTTTGCATTTTCCTTAGGTTCCCTAAAACATTCCAGTCTGGTTAGACTTAATATTACAGATATTAGAGATAACATTTATAGTGAAAACTTCTATAACCACCGTGTTTGAGTTCTCTGGCCCTTGATGATATTGAACATACAGTCTATTTTAAAAGGATTTTCAATTACATTAAACTTGCTACTGCATTTGATCTACAGAAAATTACTACTACCTAGCTGATTGATGACTTTGATTGTCATCAATTTTTTTTCCTTCTTGTCATCAAACTTTTTCTCACATTTATTATGAACTCTGAAGTGAGTCATGACCAGATATACATATTAACATAGATTGTCTGATTAATAAACTCAGTATTTTTTATTTCATGAGATAGTTTAAATCATAAAACAAATATTTACAAATCTTTCTGTTTTTACATTAATATAACTTAATTATTACTATAGTTTTATCTCAGTTATGAAGAGGAAATAAATGTAAACTTTTTTTCTTCCCAGAATATTCTTATATATCATTTTTCTCAAAATTGTGTTGAAGAAAATATTGATTTTATTAAAACAACTATGTACTATTTGTTCACATGTATTTTTCCTACACCAAAATTATATCAAAGTTGAATAAGTATGTCATGAAGAATGATTCTTATAACTTGGGCTTTCTTCCCCTAATCATGTGCAATTGAAAAATATTGTGTTTAAGCTACATATTTGAAAATAAGGCTTACAGTTAGATATATAAATTAAGAAGCCATTTAAGATTATATGTTGACTCCCTATATCTGTTATATTATTTAAATATCCACAGAATCTTTTAATACCTACTCTAAAAGTTTTAAAAAAATAAACTAGTGATTTCAACAATAAAACTTACTTCATGCTTTTTCCCAAAATATTTACTTGTTAAAAGAATTTTAAAATATTTAAAACAGAATGTTTTTCTTTTGTAGTATTTTTAATTACAAAGTTTCTTAACTTTCATCTTTAACTTGAGAGAACTATATGCTTTTGTTAATTGGATATTTGTGAACTTCTGCATAAAGCTTTTGGTTCATGCCATAAATATTTGTGGGTCTTCTGATGTCCCTTCTGGGATTTTATCTGTGACTAATTTATCCCATAGCTCCTTATAAACTTTGTCTGTTGTTGAATTTTTCATCCATTTCTTTTTTGCAGACATTTGCTAATCCTTTTTAGTGCATTCAGTACTTAATATATTTGAATCTAGTATTGGGTTTCAGTTTCCATAGAGAATCTTATTCTCTTAAATATTGTTTATAAGCATTATATGAAAAATTCATAGTAATTTTACTAAATATTTAAAGACATTTTTAAAAAATAAGTTTTTTGACAGGTATACCTTGCTGTGACAGTTTAATTCATGGAATTTTACCTTTAAAGGGTTATAAAAGTTAGGGGAGCTGATTTATTTTTACTCTTAGAAGACTGGTTTTCTTTTGTAGTAATTTTATTACAAAGTTTCTTAACTTTTATCTGAATTAACTTAAATTTTGCATCTCATTTTACATGTATATTTAAACAATATACATAGGCTCACACAATTGTTAATTGAAGCATATGATCAATAGAAATTCATAGATGAGATTAATGTTCTTTCATAGATGAGTTTAACATTGGCTCCCAGATACACTGTAAAAATTAAATTCTAAATATCTCCATAATACTGTGCCCTCCCCTTCCAACCTTTAATTTCTTCCTGATTTTCTTTCTATATATATGTTCTCAAACAAGCATTGTGTTGGTTTTTGGCAACGTATATTTTATATCTAGTGACGTTAGGTTCCTAATCCTATAATGCTTAGTCTTGGTTTCAAATAACTCCCTTTTAGCAAATCAGAGAGATTGGGATAGTAGGTATTTAGAGTAACTTGCCTAAAAGCTTTGTTTGGAAATACTATTGGCAGACTTTTAGTCCCTGTCATGTTCTTCAGCTGATCTAGTGTGAAGGCTTTGGATTTATATTTGGCCCTCACCAAAGTAACTGCGTCTTTTGTGGCTTCCTGTAGCAGGATGTAGGTTTCCATGAATGTGCTTCTATTTGCTGCCAAAAGCTACCTCAATAACAGTGTTGAAAATGACTGTAACTTCTACTGTCATAAATTTTGGAATGTTATCTTAAATGTATTTAACCCTTTTTATTGATATTTTTGATACTTTCCTCTAGAAATTCCTGTTGGAAAGAAACTAAAGAATAATAGAGAATGTTTGGATTCCACATCATAACAGCTTTTTATTATTAACTTTGAAAATCTTACATTCCTTCACATACATCCTGGTTATATAAAATACACTGGATATATAGTATTTTATGCATTCCTGATTTTGTATATTGATTGAAGCACCAGCATTATCATGTGAAATTATTATCCAAACACCACCGGGCTTAAAGATAAGTGAGATAAAGCATATTATACTTTAAGATACATCTCCAGGGTTTCTGGAATATGATGAGTGTTCACCAGAAGCACCTGCATAGAAAACAGAGCTTTTAAAAATAGTGAAACATTGTTTTACTCTTTAAGTGTCTGATGTAAAGGAAAAATTACATTTTTGTCACTAATAACAGGATTGAGTATTGTAACTAAAGAGTACCCTGCATGTTTATTCCTGTAGTTATTCCTATAATGTACCCTACTCATTATCTTAAAAGGAATAAGCAGTTGAGATGATAGAAAGATGGATGGATGGATGGATGGATGGATGGATGGATGGATGGATGACTGATAGATAGATAGATAGATAGATAGATAGATAGATAGATAGATAGATAGATAGATCTTTGACCAGCTTTGACTTTAGGAAACTTGTAAATGTGAGCTGTAGTGTTGGCTTTGTAATAGCAATCTGTGGAAGACCCATTTCACCCTGTGTCTGTTTTCAGTCAAGTTCTTCTTATCCTCTCCACAAATATAGAAGTTAATTAGAAAGCAAGTTGGCAAGTAAGCATCTATCATTCATTTAATATGTATTAATTAATTATAAATACCTCTACTCATTTAATAATAAATTAACTCTACACATTGTCTAAGAGCTCTTGCTAACCACTAATAAGATGCTACCTTTCAAAAATTCTTATAATTTTCATAAGAACAAGTAAATTATTATTTTCTAAAGTACCAAATTAAATAATAATTATTAAATATACATACTTTGTTTCTTATTTTATTTGGTGTCCTCTGAGTCACTGTCCTAAAATAAACAGTACAATTTTATCTGTTTTATGCACTAGAAGCATTTAGCCTCTGTTTGCAGACCATGCATTTTCTATGAAGACAGGTGTTTCCTCAGTCTGAAACACCTCCTTGCTCATCCTTACTAACGTTAAGCTTTGACCAAAAACTAGATACCTGAAAATCATCGCACATTAATAATACAAATGTGATTGCAAAAATAGATAACAAAATAAGCACATAGCTCATTTTTTTCTGATTTTTACTTTTCATATCTATATTTTAATGAGTTTTAACTTATATACAGGAAAGTGTAGTAATCATTTGTGAACAGCTCGATGAACTTTTACATGAGGATATAGCCATGTTACCACCACCAACCATACCAGAAATCTTTCTTTCGAGTCCCACAGTTACACAGTGTAGGGTAACTGCACTACAAAGTTAACCAGTGTTCTGAGCTCTATAAACATAGTTTTGACACAGCTAAACGTAAAAATGAATTTTTAAGTTGTGAAACTTTTTCTCAGCATAATTCATTATATATAAGTTTATTTGACTTGGTTTCTGAGCCAATGTCAAATCTTACAATTCAAAATACAAATGATTTTGATCAGAATTAAAGTGTAATTTTTAAATTCAGTTGTTATACCTTAATATCAAATAGTATATTCATCCACTATGATATTTTCCATGTAAATCACTAATGAATATAAGCGAAAAATAAAAACTGAATATAAAGATTAAAATTTTTTATTAATAAACATCTGCATTCATTAGCTAAATTCCTAGGATACATATTAATAACTGATTATAATGTGGGCTTTAAACCAATTTCTATGAATTTTATTTGCTATTACAGTTATTTAGTGCACATTGTCATGTACTTTTGGCATTCGTATGTCATAGAATACATAGCTTCTCTCGAAAGGGAAGTAATGCTTTGTATTCCAGGACTCCAGTGTCCTCTAACTGAACTGAAGGTCGTCCAGGTATGGGTTTGATAAACTGACACAACAGTGAAAAGAATTCCTGTCCCATGTCAGCTTATCAAACACACTGTGGACAGCAGGTCTTGGGCATTTGAATACATTCCCAGTCATTTAAGTTCTGAATAGAAATTACGAAGCTCGTGTTTAGTGAAACACAACCTCAGTATTTCCAGGTGATTTTAAAGAACACCTGTTAAAACTGAGGTATAGTACCACTAAACTTTAAGAATTATCCACAAACTAGAAAAAAAAAACATACATAGTTATAGAAGTGCGATGTCATTTGTTCAAATTGGTGTTGGGAATAGATGTAAAGGAAATACACAGTAAAGTAATGACTTAATATCCTGTTATTCTGGTAAAGAGTTGCAAAGTATGCTGTAAAAATATTCATATTGTGGAATAAAACACTAAAATCAAGTATGTTTTGATTTTTTTTTTCTATCCTAGTTTATATCACAACCGATAACCCTCCCTGGGAAAGTTATCTTTCAATCTGAATCACTCACTATTTTTCCAACTTCATTTAATTATTTAATTGAAAATGTTCATCCTCAGAAATTTAGCTGCCTTCATTTTAAATAGTAACCTGAATCATTTGTATATTTTTGAGGTTAAGTTTGAGAATATTAAAAAAAAGATTATTGAAAAGTTTATTCTTAGTGCTTTAAGTATATTCTGGTGAAAAGCTAACTTAGAAGGTGATGTAGGTGAAAACATGTTTACTCATACAATATTTAACTGTTTTTACATATATTTGTAACAAAATAGTTCAATTTATAACATTATGGGTGAATTTTCCCAATACTATATCACCCACAATGTGAAAACATAGTTTCCAGGTTTACTTTCTACCCCTTTTTAACCCTTTGAAGAAGAAACATCATCATGCAGTTCCAGTACCTCATCAGTGGAGCCCGTCTCCGCGCCGCAGGTAGAAGCAGTGCAGCGGTGCCCAGCTAGCTGCTCTCCTCCTTGGAGAAAATTGCAGTATCTTAGAGCTTTTTTTAACAGGGGACTATTTTTAAATGTGTCCGGTCACCTCAAAGGATATGTAGGGCATTTCCTGCCAGTAGGATTAGAGGAAGGAAGCACCAGGCCAAAATGTTTGATGTGTGATGTACTGTAATTTCTTTCATGTGTTCAGTGGCTTTTATATGTTGATCAATGTTCTGCTACCAATTGTGACCCTGGTGTGGTCCAGCACATTGATGTTAGACCATCCTTAATGTATAGGGTCATTAACTATACCTAGCAGCATTATTATAATTAAGGATACTGGGTTTTTTTTAATAACCACTTCTCATTTTCATTAAAGTATTTACTTTTCATAATTGGATAATCTTCGTAGGGACAGTGATTCTCATGAAAGAGATGATTCAGTATTAGAGACTGCCAATGCTAACAGTACTATAGACAGATGCTCTTTAGTTCCTTGTTTTACCTTGCATACCTGGTTTTTAAATCAACATTTTCTTCCCACAGCCTCCTGTGGGCATACAAAGTTCAAGATGGAAACTAGCTGTATAATGTGGTTTTCCTGGGGGCTGAGGGGGTGTCTTATAGGCATTGACAAAATCGCTCCCAGCAATGTTACAAACTTTAAAGAAACAGAGTTGATGATTCCTCATGGTCTTTACTATTCTAAGATCACATTGAAAAGCAGTGAAGGTGCTAAATTGCTATAGGCTTAGGCTGTTGTTGTTTTTTAAATATATTTTATTGATTTTTTTACAGAGAGGAAGAGAGAGGGATAGAAAGTTAGAAACATCGATGTCAGCTGCTTCCTGCACAACCCCCACTGGGGATATGCCCGCAATCAAGGTACATGCCCTTGACTGGAATCGAACCTGGGACCCTTCAGTCCACAGGCCGACGCTCTATCCACTGAGCCAAACTGGTCAGGGCTAGGCTGTTTTTTTAAACAAAAATGAACAACAGTTGCTGTTTAACTATAATGACAAAGATTTGATAACAATCTAAATGCTCAGCTGTAGACAGTTGGCTGATATCATAGTAGTATATTCATGCAGTGAAATTCTAAGCAACCATTGCAAAGATAATATGTTTGCCTGTTTTATTAACATGAAATATAGTAGAGCTATTAGGTGAACAAATGGGTTTTAAAAACTGCATGTACTATAAGATCGATTTTATGTTCACGTTTACATGTGAATGGAAAATAGCCTAGATGGTTACACACCAAGCTACCTTGGATTATCGGTCTATGAGAAGTTTTTTCTTGCTTTGATTTCTGGCCAAGTTCTATATTTGTTAGACAAATTTGAATTCTGCAATTGCAGTTTTACAAAGTTTTTAAAATTTGCAGTTCCATATCCACCACATCTTTAAGTTTTCATATATTATTTTAAATAGTTTTTTATTTAGTGTAAAATATATGAAAATAGGTCCTTTATTCTTTCATATTGATCTTTTCTATCACTTTTATATTTGCTTTTTATAAACTTTATTTTTAGTATAATATCATTAGTTCACCCATTAATCATTCAGCACTCGACAATGGTGATTCTAAAGAAATATGTGCTCAACATTTTGGGGTGTGTGTGTGTGTGTTGGTGGTTATTTTGTTCATTTGAGGAACCTCATTTCTCCTTATATAAGTACTAGAGGCCCGGTGCACGAAATTTGTGCACGGGGGGCAGGGGGCTCCCTCAGCTGGACCTGCACCCTCTCCCAAATTCCGGAGCCCTCAGGGGTTGTCCTACTGACAGCTTGGGCCCGCTCCCTGTGGTTCTCTGCTCTCTGTGGGGCCTGCCTGCTCCACACCACGGGGATGGGTGCTGCCTGCAGGCCGCGCTTGCCTGCTGGGCTCACATTGCTGGGGTGACGCCACCAGCATACTGCCCCAGCCACTATGGGTGCCGCCATCTTTGTCGTGGAGTGACGGTTAATTTGCATATTATTCTTTTATTAGATAGGATATGGATAATTTAAGTATTTGTCTTTTGTCTCTCAATGTGGTGCCAGATACAGTATTCTTTTTTTATTATCAAGTCAGTGTTTATTAACGTACACTGCATTTTCAAAATTTAAAATAAAACAATTTTGTTAATGCTTGTGTTCAAACTGACTGTTCTGGTCCAGGCACAGCAGATAACATGAAGTAATGGAATAATCAAGAATAATTTTGTTTGGTATTTGTGTACCTTTGTCTCATCAACAGTTGCTGGTTTTGTACTGTAAACTTTATCTTTTATGTGTTCGCATAAAAAAGTCCAGTGAATAAATTTTCATTGTCCCAAGCTTAGTTTGGCTTCACCCATTATTTCAGATCTGTTAAACCAGTCTCTATGTGGTCTCCACTTTCTGTCCGTGGTTATCAGGGTTTTCTCCAGCTAGTCTTCAGTTGATTGTTCAGGATGTTTTTGTTTGTATGTTTGTTTGTTTTAATTTTAGTTGTAAATCCAGTTTGATCCTGGGAGCTTGTCTGTGTAGCATCCACTTACTCCGCCGCCATTTTTAATCTCCCAGATTTAGTATTCTACATTGATTTGACTAAGACTATAAGCATGTACTAGCTGCCAAACAGGCTTTTTCTATAATATTGAAATAACCACCTCTCTTTCTTCCTTACATAATAAATCAGCCATTTGTTTCCTCAAAAACATTTGTGAATGCTTATCATTTACCAGCTATTTGCTAGGTATAGGTCTACAATGGTGATAAAAATATTCACAGTAATTATGTTCATGGAACATAGTTTAGTCATCTTTGCAATTATACTTAAAGTATATTAATTGATTGGTTTTTAAACAAAATTTTCTCAAGGTAATGAAATATATGGCCTCACTGAATTTTTATATAGCCTTAGTATATTAATGCAGCATCTGCATTTGTTTTATCTTGTAAGAAAGTATTTCATTATTTTTAAGACAAAGTCATTTTCAAGTCATGGCTTATGATCTTAATATGATCTTAAAATCAAAATAATCATGATTATATTATAAGCATAATAGTATACAAAGTAAAAAAACTTTAATAACTAAGACCTTTCACCAATAATTTCTAAACAGTTATTCAATTGGCCTTTTTTTTAAAAAAGCTCAGTAGTTTTCTTCACATTCTTTTGCATATTTTGTAACATGTTAAGATATAGATATACAACATGTATAATTCAAAAACATGTTAATGTTGAAGGAGAATTCTATAATTTAATATAAATGTGATTTTATTAATGTATGCAAAATATGAATAGCTGCTAGTATAAATGGGGGAGTATTTACACATAATATAAACTGATATAATGAATTAATGTAATAGATAATTGTTAGAGAAATTGGTGATAGAAAAGATGCTTAGAAGTAAGTATAATGATGTCTCCTTTTATTGGAAACAGACACTTTTAGTGTAGATATATCTTGTTTCTTCTTCTCGGTGCCCTAAAGCAGAAAACACATCTTTATTTCTATAAGCAGTTATATTTTTAAGAAATACTTTATAGTGTTCACAAAAAGAAGAGAAATGTAAAACTTCTACCAAGCTAGGTTGGGAGTAATTTTTGTAGCATCTCTTTACCAGCTGTTTGACCTCATTATTTCTCAGTTCATAAATTTTATTTTTAATGCTTTTGCCTCAACACACATGCTAAGGTGTGAAAAATACCCTTTCTTCCCACCACTTTCATGTCTCAATTTTATTGGTAAATATTTCCTAGCTCTTTCCCCAGTTTTTACCATGTCTTTTTCAAAACTAAATTTTTTAGTTTGGTGACTGCATAAGTAAAGTAAAATTTCATTTTTTTCTAATTTGGTTACAGCTGTTGGGGAGGTTGGGTGGGGGAAGGTGGAGGGATTGAGCAAAAGAGAAAAAAAGAGAAAACTCATTGACAGACACAGTGTGGTGTTTGCTGGGGGAGGGGAAGTGGGGGAGATGGAGGAGGGACTAGGGGGGATAAATGGTGATGGAATGAAACTTTATGGGGGTGGTGAACACTCAATACAGTGTACAGATGATGTGTTGTGGAATTCTGCACCTGAGACTATAATTTTGTCAACCAGTGTCACCCCAGTAAATTCAATGGAAAGGAAAAAATCCATTTCTTTTTCAAAAATTTATCTTTATTTTTGTCCCCCTCCATCTCACTCTGACTCCCCTCCCCAAGCCTTCACAGTACTACTGTTGTCTGTGTCCATGGGTTATGCATATATGCATACAAGTTCTTTGGTTAATCTCTTCCCATTCCTCTACCCCCTTTCCTCAGAATCATCTGTCTGTTGAATGCTCCTGTGTCTCTGGACCTATTTTGTTCTTTTAGTATTCTCTTAGAGAGATATAAAAACTTTTCATTTTTATATTGTTCTATGACTTTTTACCTTGATCTTGAGTCCCTATTTTGAATAACTGTACTTCCATGTCTTATATGTTGGTCTTTGCTATTGCTCAACATTTTCTTTTGTTACAAGGTTATTTTCTTAAAATGTAATGTTATAAAGCACTACTAAAAGTTAAATATTTTTGTAGTCATTATTCTGTTTATAAAAACTGCCAAATACTGAGAGAGGCCTGCTCAGCTCTCTAAATGTACCTGCCTCTTTATCAACCCCTTCTTTCCATCTACCTGGCATATTTGCTACAGTTCAACATTTCACCTAGTTCTAACTCTTCAGTGGAGATTCCCTCTGGTTACTTTTCTCTGAGAAAATCTCTGTAACCTAACATCTGTAATCAAGATGTGATTAATTACATGGATATGAATTACATATGTACATGGTTAGAGTGTATATATGTTGCCTTAATTATCCCTTTACCTTTTCTGTTCTAATTATAGCTGAGAAAATATCCAGGGGTAATAAATATATTTAGAAATCATACTGCATATTAATATTATTTACTTGATTTTAAGATTATGAAACAGTTTGTTCTTTGGTATCAATTAAATCTTACACAACATTTATTAGTGGAATAAGAAGTATGACTTAAATATTTTGGTCAAATACTTTATATTTTGCTAAATTAAATTAAAATCACTAATTATGGCATGATATTTAATCATCTCTTTATATACTTCCTATATAATAAAGAGGTAATCTGCAAATTGACCATCACTCCAACACAAGATGGCTGCCCCCATGTGGTCAAAGATGGCCAGCAGGGGAGGGCAGTTGTGGGTGATCAGGCCAGCAGGGGAGGACAGTTGGGGGGGACCCAGGCCTGCAGGGGAGGGCAGTTGCGGGGGGACCCAGGCCTGCAGGGGAGGGCAGTTAGGGGTGACCAAGATACCAAGGGATGACAGTTAGGGGCGACCAGGCCTGTAGGGTAGGGCAGTTAGGGGCAACCGGGCTGGCAGGAGAGGGCAGTTAGGCATCGATCAAGCTGGCACGGGAGTGGTTAGTGGGTGAACAGGCTGGCAGGCAGAAGTGGTTAGGGGCAATCAGGCAGGTAGGCAGGTGAGCGGTTGGGAGCCAGCAGTCCTGGATTGTGAGAGGGATGTCCGACTGCCCATTTAGTTAAACAGGCAGTCAGACATCCCTTGAGGGGTCCCAGATTGGAGAGGGTGTAGGCTGGACTGAGGGACCCACCCCCGTGCACAGATTTTGTGCACCGGGCCTCTAGTCCTATATAATAAAAGCCCAGTGACCTAATGATGGAATGACCAGAATTACCAGTCGACCAGTCGCTATGACACACACTGACTACCAGGAGGCAGACGCTCAATGCAGGAGCTGCCCCCTGGTGGTCAGTGCACTCCCACAGTGGGAGTGACGCTTGGCTGACCTGGATGAGTGGCGCTCCCACAGCAGGAGCAGCTGCTCAGAGGGCCGGTCCACAGCCACTCAGCTGACTGGGATGAGCGGCTGCTCCCACTGCAGCCGCTCTGCTGACCAGGATGAGCAGCATTCCCACAGTGGGCCGATCCCCACAGGCCACGCCCCCCACCAGTTCACAAATCCCGTGTACTGGGCCTCTAGTTAACAATAAACATATCACATTTATTATCTCTATATTTTTATATTTCTCACCATGTTAAGATATTAATGCGCCCCCCCCCCCCAAAATACAAATATCTCCATATTTTAGAAAATAAGATAGAGGAAATCTTTTTATATTCTTATAGTTTATAGTGTTCACTTCCTAGTGAAATAGGTAGTGATTGACTTTAAGCTTCATTAATTACTGAATGTATAAATAATATTGTACTTGGAATTCTTATCTATAGTCATATATAATATTTTAAACTTTTTCTGTAAATCTGGATAGTGTTCAATGGAGATCTTTTAGAACCTCCTCTCATGAGATTAAGTTTCTATAAGGAAAAGTTTTCAAAAGAAGAAAATTCTGCCAAACCTTGGAAAACAGCAAATGCTTTAACAATATATACATTTATTATTGACAAGAATATCCTCAGAATTTTCTTGTTGCAGTATTGCTGTTTAGAATCATAGTGTCCTGATTCATTTCCATGTAATTAATTTCACATCTTGATTATAGATGTAAGGTAACAGATCTTCTCATAGTGAAGTCTTTTGGGGTAACCAAAGAGAATCTCCATAGATGAGTCAGAACAAGGTAATATATTGAATTTGAGCAGGTGTTTTACTACATTTATAGTTAGGGTTTCAAAGTCACTTATGTGGGAATTGCAGTAAACTGCACTGCTAAAACCTTTCTGGGCTCTAATATACATAAGACATTATCTTTTAAGTACTTGAATGTTTTAGAAATCTTTGAGGATTTTATTATAACACTAGAGGCCTGGTGCATGAAATTCGTTTATGGGTAGGGTCCCTAGGCCTGGCCGGCGATCAGGGCCAATTTGCGGGGTGACTGGTGGGGCCATCAGGGGGGCCCTTGTTTGCACCTGCTTTGGCTGGCCTGGTGCCGCCTGCTCGCTGGCCCCAACCCCTGCCACTGCCGCTGGTCAGGGCCTGCGGGCTGGGGACAGCTCCTGTGTTGAGCGTCTGCCCCCTGGTGGTCAGTGCACGTCATAGTGACCAGTTCCTCTAGTCATTCCCTGTTTGGTCAATTTGCATACTAGGGTTTTATATAGATAGATTCCAAAAAAATCCCCTCTTGTCAATGAAATATTAGATATTATTATTTGAATTAAAACTATGCATATAAAAGGAGCTCATTCTAAAATTTAATGTTTGAATATTAGTGAAAGAATAGTATTTAAGATTTGTACTGTTATATTAGTATAATAAGGAAGAGATTGCCGAATCCTATGAAACTATATCATGTGTTGTCTGTTATGCTTTTTAAAAATTAAAAGGCTAGAATGACACTTGATAATGCTCTCCATATATTTTTCTTTCTCATAATCCAACCTAACTTTCCTAGACTTTCTTTTGTTGTTATTGTTTTGTGAGGTGTTGTCAGTCTATCTCTTTCACATTCCAGTATGTGCAGAGTTGGCTATTTGAACCTACATATGGAATTTTGCATTTCTTCCGGTTAAATTTCATCTTATTCGTTTTTTACTCTCTGCTGTAATATTTTAGGATATCATAGAATCCTGATTCTCTCATAGACCAAATTAGCTGTGCTTTCCAACTTTATCATCTGAAACTTTGAAAAAACTGATTTATATGAACTCATTGAAATTAATAATAAAAACCATTTAATTGAGCCCAATCCTCTGGCATATTATTAGAGACCTAATTCCAAATAGATGTTATCAGTATCTGGTATTAAACCAGCTCTAAATCCACTTTACTATGTTTTCGTCAAGTTCATATTTCTATTAAAAAATGTATCTTAACTTAGTCATTTACACATCTTACAGCATCAAGTTCCATAATATTGATGCTGTCTTCTCATTTGTTATGGTAATACAACCAAACAAGGAAATGGGTTTGGATTGGTTTAATGTATTTGTAATTCATACAACTCCTAATATTCTATTCTAAATTCTCAAAATTTTTCTGATAAATGAATAATCATTTTTTTGAAGATCAACATCATAACTAAATTTTTTACAAAATAGAAATAGCATTTAATTTCTCTGTATTCTAGTATGTCTCTTAGTAATTTCTCTGAGATCAAACATAGGTTCGTTGGTCATATCAACAAATTTTTCAATGCAGTGCATGTTTAGTTATTGCATTTCTTTTGAACCTATTTCTAATGAGTTGAGAATTGTTAGATGTAGCGTGGCATACTTTCACATTGACCATACATTGTGTACTCTATATATATTTTTAATTATCTTGCAAATATGCCCCATTTATTACATTAGTTAGCAAATGAGGACTTATCAGCTCAAATCTGTAACTATATACTGAAGGAAAAAAAATTCAAAGCTCATGTTTCCTGAAGATAGACTGTGAAAATCTAGTTTCTTATTTGCTTAACTAATGAGAATATTTTGAGAATCTTGAAGCAGAAAGATACAAATATTTTGTATTCTATTGGAATTGCCTATAATTTAGCCATAGAAAAGAAAAGAAATAGTAAATACTGCTGTTATGTAGTATTTACTTTTACTCATATCATGTAGATTTGTATACCTAATCATATTTATATAACTAGAAAAAAAATGAGTTTTAAAATTGCCCTATGTAATCATTTGTTAATGTAAAGTTGCTTGTTTATTATAAAGTTTTATTAATTAAAATTAATTTTAGTTTTTAGAAAGTATAAATTCTTAAGAAATTCTATATAATACAAACCCAGTGGTCGTAACAACCAAAGACAGGTCACCAGGAGGCTGCGTGCGCGGCGAGGTGCGAGGTGCACGCGGGTAGGTGGGGACTTGACTCTGGCTCCCAAGGCGCCGGCGGGACTCGGGGGTCCCAGGTCTCGCACGATTTCCCGCAGGTCTGGGTCTCGCGTGATTTCACGCGCTAGGTCACTAGTAATTTAATAATTGGATAACTTTGCTTTCCTCCTTTACTTTTATAAACCCCTTCTTTCTTTTGAGACTGTTAAATACATAATAAATGTTTCATTATTAATTTACCAGACTAGAAATAACGAGATATTATTTTCTTCAACTCAAGAAATTATTGTAGGGCCCATTTGTTTAAACTGAAATCTCTGTATCCTTGGTATACTTTTGTATTTTATAATACAGAGTAAGTGTGACCAGTCAGCTTCTTTCTCATCCCCTATAGTAGTGGTCGGCAAACTGCAGCTCCCGAGCCACATGCGGCTCTTTGGCCCCTTGAGTGTGGCTCTTCCTAAGCCTTAGGAGTACCCTAATTAAGTTAATAACAATGTACCTACCTATATAGTTTAAGTTTAAAAAATTTGGCTCTCAAAAGAAATTTCAATCATTGCACTGTTGATATTTGGCTTTGTTGACTAATGAGTTTGCCAACCACTGCCCTATAGTAATAACAGTAAGCAGGTGTTGTTTTTATTGATATTAATTGATAATATCGTATTAATTAAAGTTACCACATTTGCTCCCAAAGAAAGCCTATATAGCTAGGCAGCATTATCCCCTACGAAGGAAACTGATAGTCACTGAGTTAATTGACTTTTCCATTGATACATAGCTTGTATGGTAGACTAGAATTTAGATGTAACTGCAACATTAAAATTATGCTCTTAATGCAGTATTACTATACTGTACTTCCCTTGTCCACGGGACCCTAATGGTAGCCACCTGTCTTGCAGATGTTTGCCATTCATTATAGAATGCACCGGACCAGAAATGTAAGGGGTTCTAGGAAGCCTATCTCCTTCATTGCAGATATGATAAGTACATATAATGTCCCTTGTGAATCAGATATGCTACCGAATGCATATGAAGCATAAAATAAAACTGAAGATAGAGCCCTGCAGATCACAAATATTGACAGGCAAACCAGAGAAAAGAATCTAGTAAAGGGGACTAAAGGACAATAGAGGGAGTGGAGCCACACAAGCTCATGGAATAAAATTTCAAGAATGAGCAAGATTGTGATAATAACTTCTAATATGTAGTAATCATTTACTCTGTGTCAGATATTGCTTTGTATGCATTAATGCATTTGACTCCCCTCAATGACTTCACTTTCAGACAAATGAAGTGAAGCACTGACACTTTAATTTGCCCAAAAGCACCCAGAGGTAGGTGGCAGGGTTAGACTTACGCACCTCAACAGTAAGAGCACATGTAGCCTGTGCTCTTCTCCAGCATGCTGTCCTGCCATCTTGAATTGTCAAATGACCAGGAAGGTGAGGTGAGTTAATGCCTGAAAATCATCCATTGGATCTGGTCATTAGAAAATTAATTGTGGCCCTAACCGGTTTGGCTCAGTGGATAGAGCGTCGGCCTGTGGACTGAAGGGTCCCAGGTTCGATTCCGGTCAAGGGCATGTATCTTGGTTGTAGGCACATCCCCAGTGGGGAGTGTGCAGGAGGCAGCTGATCGATGTTTCTCTCTCATTGATATTTCTAACTATCCCTCTCCCCTCCTCTCTGTAAAAAAATCAATAAATTAAAAAAAGAAAATTAATTGCGGTTCTTTTTCAGGAAAATTTCAAAGAGTAGGTAGGGATGACACTTGATTGTTCTTGGTTAGAAGAGAAAATAGAAATACTGCAAACAAATAAGTTTCTGGTTAAAAGGGAACATGAGGAAAGAGTGGTAGCTAGAGTGGGATGCAGGGCTTAGGGGGAGAGTCCGTCTCTTTTTTACAGGGACAATAACTTGAACATATTTTTAGCCTGAAGTGTAAAGATACAGAAGAGAAAATGAAAAAGCGATTTCAGTGAAGCTCCCATTGGAACTGACCGGAATAAAGGATATTTGTTATGTATTCAACTTTCATGAAATAAAATGCTCTCATGTGCCAAGCCCTGTGGCTAAGTACACGGAGGTGAGAAAACAGGAACCGAACCAGCCTTTAATGGTAAAGTGAACTCACGGAGATCTTGGCCTCTCCTGGAAGAGATGCTTCCTCTACACAGTCTGGGGAAGGAGGCAGGGCAAGTGTTAACTTCTCCGTTTTACAAATGACAAAGCCTTTGAGTTATTGGTCTTTTCCTACTCCCTCAGTGCAGATAGCAGAGATAAAATGTTCAAATCAAAGAGACGTGGCTAATGCTCTGAGTGTCAGATGTGGTTTTTACAATCCATAAGGATGCTAGTTTAGATTAAAAAAAGGAAAATAACAAAGAAGGGAGAGGGCATATTGTTGCATCTCCCCAGGTGATTCTTCTGCACGCTGAAGATGGAGCTCTGCCCTGAGTCATTGGTCATGAGGACCACTTGGGTCTCAGCCTGATGGTCAGCCATTTTTTTCCCCTGTCCCACTTTATTCTCAAATTTACTGTTACTTTTGGATTATTGGTGATAAAAATGTAGACATTTAATTTAATCAGGGTATATACATTTTACTTCTTTGTACATTCCTATTTTCTGGCTTGTTGAACATTTTTGTAGATCTCAATTGAGTTATAAGTAATGAATTTTACTTCTTTACAGTGAGCTCCCGAGATATGCCTATTCAGCACTGAGCAGTAAATGGTTCAACATGAGCTGTTCCTTATGTAAACATACAAAAGGCCCGACCCAGACTAAATCAATTTAAAAAGGAAAACATTAAAGCTATGTTTCCTGTTATATACTTAAAGTCTTCTTTAGTTCCTTATGATTATATTATTGACCAACTATTGCAGACTTTAGTTTATCCTCCTACACCACCTGCTGAACAATTCCTATGGTATGGGAGAGGAGTTTCGGAAGGGCAAAGCAATTACAATTATAACTCCTACATTTTAGCCAGTAAAGCAGCTTTTTGTGTTAAGGGTAAGGAAGTTATGGGCATCTTGACTCACCCCCCTTCTTGATTTGAATTGCTAAAAGGTTTTAAAGACTGCAGTAAGGACGGAGAGCAAAGTTCCATAGAGCTCTTAGAATTATGTGAATTTGAGACAAAATTTCATTCCTACTGATGATATCAAACATTCATAGGAAAAATTTAATTAGGAAATGAAAGAACATAAAGCTTTTCTTACTAAGGTATTTTCATTGTAATTTTTAAGGGGACATTGTTAATATTGGGTATTTTGGTCCTCACTGAACTCATAAAGTTCTTTTCCTATGGTTATTTCTATTACAATTCTTGGCTCTAATGATTTTGCAGTTGTTCCTTGTGCTTTGAGAACGTAGTGCATTAAATCAAAGCTTTCTTAATAAAGTATACTTTCATTTTTGGAATTGTAGTCAGATTGTATTTTACTTTTAACAAGCTATTTAAGATATAATGTTCTTTGCTTAGAAAAAAATAGCATTTTAAAAGTTGTAAAATCATTTCCAGCTTTTGAAAAAAATAAATATAAATTACTTTCAAATCTATGTCTGTAACCATTTATGCATTTATACCTTTTAAAAAAAACTCTAGTGTACCAAGAGATGTGAAATATATCTTTCAGAAGACATCTTGCTCTAATAGTGCGTAATAAAAGTTAATGTAGGATATTTGAATGAAAACATTCTGAATATGTTTTCTTAATTTGGTATTGAAGAATAAAAGTGCTTAGAATCTTATAATAACTGGCATTGGTTTTAAAACAAAATGGGCATATCTTTACTTTAAAGAATAAAGATTAGTTTATATTTCAAGTTGGGAAAAATTCAAGTACTTTTTGGATAATGAAGTAAATCAGTGCACCACTTTATGTTTTCTGACTTTAAAGAATTGAAAGTAAGTCATAGGAATCATGTAATAACAAAGAATAATTAGATATTATTTTCGGGTTTGAAAAAAGTTATCTTGTATTTATTTTTATCAGAGAAAAATCAAACCTACCTTGTAAATTTTGTAATATTAGCTAATTCTTTAAAATATAGTTAATCTTTATATTAACCTAAACTAATAAGCCAAATGACCTATCTTTATTATTTGTAAGTTATGTTATACTTGGGAAACTGTATGCAGAGGAAGTACATTGATGTTTTTTGAATTTGATATCTCAGGAGGCTAAAAAATTGTTGAAGAAAGTGTGTTTTTTTAAAGATGCAAGTGTGATTTTTAATTGACCTAAATTTTCCATGATGAACTGTTTCTTGTCTTAGAAAGTAAATGGTTTATTGCATACTAACCATCATGATATTAAGACCTTTTCAGATGGATTAAAACAGATCAAATTAGAAGATGTGGGTAGAAGTCATTGAGTTTGATTAATTACATTGAGGCTCATTGGTTCTCTGCTCAGGCTTTTTTTTTTTCCAAATCCTAATGTTTTGAGGGTATAGCTCAATAGTAGAGCATTTGATTGCAGAATCCTAATGTGTGTTTTATCTTCCACTCTCTTTCTAGTCATTTTACTTATGTTTAACATTTTATACAGAGACTGAGAATCGAAGTAGCATGACTTTTAAACACTTACTGAGCTTTTTATGATGTGGCAAGTTCTGTGCTAGGCTCTTTATATGTTATCTCACTTAATTTTCATAATTAAGAAAGAAACTCAGGTCTTTCTTTGCTTTTGACTACTGTGCTACTACCTAATTTCTGTCCCCTTTTTGCCAGAGGAGAAAATGCTAATTTGCTCAGCAAGCCATGGCCACACCCCTTCACCCCCAAAGGCTGGGCCTACCATAGACCCCTGACACTTTGAGAAGAAGACTTGTCTGGCTGGAAGCCTCCGCAGCCTGATGGCTTTCCTTCCTTCCATGCCAACCCCTCAGTGCCTCATGGAGGTTTCTGGATGTGCTGCTTTTTCACAGCTTTGGGTCTTAGAACCTGTTTTTCCTCAGCCTGAATACCTTCTTCATTGTCTGAAATGAGACTGAACACCTTTAAAGATTACTTCCTCTTTACCAGCCCCATCCCACCCCAGATCTGGTCAGGTGTCTCTCCTTCCTGTGTGCTTTCTGTTGCATTCTATATATAGTGTTTTATGGCATTAACTGTTTTGTAATTGGCTCCAAGCTGTATGAGGTCGGGACCTTTGACCCAGTATCCCTAGGGCCTGTCACACTGCAGAGCATGCAGTGCCCACTAAGTATCTTTGAAAGAATGAATGCAGTTAGCTCAGTGGAGGGAGGGCTATTTAGATAGAAAATATGGTTTTTTATTATTTTATTTTTCAACTAGAGTTGAAATTCAATATTATTTTGTATTATGTTTCATATATACAGCATAATGGTTAGATAATCATATAATTTACAAAGTGATTCCGTCCCCCAATATTTCAAGCACCCACTTGGCATAGTTATTACAATATTATTTTACTATATTTCCTATGCTGTACTCTACATCCCAATGACTATTTTGTAACTACCAATTTATATTTCTTAATCCTTTCACCTTTTTCACCCAGCCCCCCAAACAACCTCCCCTCTGTCAACCATCAGTTTGCTCTCTGTATCTATGCTAGTAAGTCTTTCTGTTTTGTTTGTTCATTTATTTTTCTCTTTAGATTCTGCATATAAGTAAAACCATATGGTCGTTGTCTTTGCCTGATTTATTTCACTTAACATAATAATATTTTCTAGGTTCATCCACATCTTAAACTCCTTTTTGGCTAAGCAATATTCATTCTTTCTTTAGGCTAAGTACATACCACTTATCTATTGATAGGTGCTTGGGTTGTTTCTGTACTTTGGCCATCATAAATAACGCTGCAGTGAACATAGAGGTGCCTACCTCTTTTTGAATTAGTGTTTTGGGCTTCTTTGGTTATATACTCAGAAGTGAAATTGCTGGGTCATAAAGGAGTTCCATTTTTAATTTTTTGAGGAAACTCCATACTTTTCCATAGTGGCTACATTCCCACCAACACTGCACAAGTGTTCCCCTATTTACAGTTCTTTGCCAACAATTGTTTGTTGATATATTGATAGTCATTCTGACAGGTGTGAGGTGGTATCTTATTGTGGTTTCAATATGCATGTCTCTGATGATTAGTGACTTTGAGCATGTTTTCCTATGTCTGTTGGCCATCTGTATGTCCCTTTGGGGAGGTGTCTTTTCAGGTCCTCTGCATATTTTTTAATTGGTTTGTTTGTTTGTTATTGAGTTGTATGATTTCTTTATAAATTTTGGTATATGAACCCCTTGTCTTCTCCCATTCAGTAGTTTGCTCTTTTGTTTTGTTGATGCTTTCATTTTTGCTATGCAAAACTTTTTAGTTTAAAGTAGTTCCAATTATTTATATTTTCTTTTGATTCCCTTGTCCAAGGAGTTTTAGGGAAGATACTAGTATCGTGTTGACATTCTTGACTAAGGTGAGTAATAGGGAAGAACTTGGTTGCTTTTCAAACCAGTTACTACATTACCAGCAGTTTTATACTGTCAGAATATAGTTTTATAATAAAAGCCTAAGCGACCGCTACGACTGAATGACTGGAATGATGGGTCGACAGTTGCTTTAACACACACTGACCACCAGGGGACAGATGCTCAACACAGGAGCTGCTCCCTAGTGGTCAGTGAACTCCCACAACCAACCTCCCGTGGTCCCTCCCCTCAGCCAGCCAACTTCCCATGGCCTCTCCATCCCCGCCGGCAACCTCCTGCAGTCCCTCTCCACCCCTCAAACAGCCAGCCCTGATAGACCCCAATCAGGACTGGATGAGACGCCCCGATCTGCCTCAATCGCCGGCCAGGCAGAGGGACCCCACTTGTGCACAAATTTGTGCACCGGGCCTCTAGTAGTTTTAAAATAGTCATTTTTAAAAAGAGAAGTAATCTTATATTTGGTAGAAGATATGAGGGACAACCTTTATATTAATCCCATGGTGAAATGGATTAGAAATGTCTTCTAGGGACAATAATAAAGAGGAGAGATTTTTTCCCTCACAATATTGTAAATTTTTGTTGCTATAAATCTTTCTAATATCCTCTTACTATCTGTTTAATCTCCACCACATCATACTTATGTTTTCTTTTTCATTGCAAATATAGTTTATTTTGCCTTCTCTCTTTATCTCTTTATTTTCCTTGAATGCTGGAGGTTAGTCTATTTTTGGCTTTGTTGATCTCTGCCTTTAAAAAAAAATTATTAATTTTTGGTCTTATTTTTCCCCCTGTAATTTTTATGTTTACCTCATTAATTTTGAACCTTTCTTTTTTGCTAAAACAAACATTTTAGCAATAAAGTTCTCGCTTATTGCCACTTTATATCCTATAACCTGTGATTCATAGTATTTTGGTTTTAAGTATTTCTTACTTTTTATGATTTTTTGATCAGTGAGTGACTAAGAAATATGCTTTTAAATTTCCAAATAGGCAGTTTTGCAGTTCTCTTTTTAAATAAAATATTTAACACTGTATTAAGCTCAGAGAACATAATCCATCTGATACTAATTCCCTGAAATGCTTTGAGGCTAACTTTTTTGCCAATCAGGTGATTTATTGGTTTTTTATAGATGTTTCTGTGTGCTTGTGAAAAATGTATATTCCCCAGTTTTTGAATACCGTATTTTATAAATGTCCACTTCATCAGAATTACTTTTTAAAATTTTATGTATTCTTAGTTGTTTTTTTTTTATTAAGTTGTGCTTAATTGATCCATTTCTGAGTTAAGTGGGCTGAAATTTTCTACCATGTTTGATATATTTGTTAATTTCTCCTTGTAGATCTGTCAGTTTTTCTTTCATATTTTTTTTTTCATTTTTAAACCACAGTTTGTATTCAGTACTCTTCTGCACCAATTTCGAGTATAGCAAAGTGACCTCTTTTATGTTTTGAGTTTATATTATCACAAATAAGTTTAGAATTGTCTTAACTTTCAGGCAAATTGGATCTTTTATATTCAGGTAGTAATTGCATTTTTAATAATTTTTCCCCTTAAAGTCTGTTTTGTCAAATGTTAATATAATTACTATAGCTCTCTTTTGGCTTCTGTTTCCGTAGTACAAATTTTCCTGTTTTTGACACTTAGTCTTCTTGTGCACTTATGTTTTAGGTATATTTCATTAAAAAAAAACCCACACAGAATAAAACTGTGATTTGTTAAATCCAATCTGACAGCTCTATCTTTTAACTGGGAAGTTTAAATCATTTGTGTTTACTGGGATTATAGTTATATGTGGATTCATTCTTTTTATAAGTTATTTGTCCAAATTTTTCTGATCTTTTCTTATTCTACATTCTAACTTTAACTCCATATTTTGGTTATTGTGAATAATGCTACTATGAACATGGGAATGCAGATATCTCTTCTAGGTAATTATTTCCTCTGGAGATATACCGAGGAGTAGGATAGTTTCAGATGGTAGTTTATTTTCAATTTCTTAAGGAATCTCCATACTGTTCTCCAAAGTGGCTGTATCAGTGAACATTCCCACCAACAGTGTGCAAGGGTTCCCTTTCCTCCACATCCCACCACCATTTGATATCCATTGTCTTTTTGCTAGTAGGCATCCTAGTAGGTGTAAGGTGATGTCTCATTGTGGTTTTAATTTTAATTTTCCTGGTGGTTAGAGATACTGAGCACCTTTTCATGTACCCATTGAACATTTGTATATCTTTGGAAAAATGTGTATTCAAATCCTTTGCCCATGTTTAATTGGGTTATTTTCTTTTTAATATTGAATTGTACGAGTTTCTTCTGTATTTTGGATATATGGTTTGCAAATATTTACCCCTATTCCAAAGGTTGACTTTTCATTTTATTGACGATTTCCTTTGCTTTGCAGAAGCATGTTACCTTGATGTAGTTCTAGTTGTTTATTTTTTATTTTTGCCTCTGCCTTTGGTGTCACATCCAAAAATTCATTAACAAAACGATGCCAAGGAGCGTACCCCTATGTTTTTTTCCCAGTAGTTTTATTGTTTCAGATCTTGCATAACTTCTTGCTTTACCATAGTATGGTATCAAAACCAGGAATTTTGCATCAATCTGATCCACCACAACCATATTCAGATTTCACCGGTTTTATGTTCACTCATTTCTGTGTATGTGTGCATAGTTCTGTGCATTTTGTCACATATGTAGAGTCAGGCAGCCACCAATACAATGAACATACAGAACTTTTCTATCACCAAAAGGCTTCCTAGGAGGGCTGTTTTTAATCTATTTTTTCATGGTGATGTAGTCCTTTGCAACACCAGCTTTATAAGCAAGGTCTCCTATTAAGTAGATTTATCACCTTGGGTGGGCCTTGAGCTTTATCTCTTCCTGCACAGTTATCAGAGCAGAAAGCTGGCTTTGGGCGCTTAGTTGTTATTAGTGGTGCTGGTTCACTCTTTTGGAGGGATTTTACAGCTTCTGATCATTGTTGCCAGCTCTGAGATGTGTTTAAAGTGATACTTTAAATTGTTTTCAGCATTTTACTTGTTTCAGAAGAAGGTTCATTCGGGGTTTCTAATATTCCATACTTTGGAAACAGTTGACCCTGGAAATATTAAAGAACACTTATCTTTATCGGTTTCATTGTAATTTTTTCATAATTAGAAAAGTAGACTTTATTATATCTTGGTGCCTTTTTATCTATGATTAGTTGATGATTAGATATGCTATTTATTCAGAACTTTTAAAGATAATATACTTAAAGAATGTTCATAAAGTTTATAATGGACCTCTTAAGAATAGTTTAATTTTCAGGCATATATTTTATTTATCTCTATATTAGTCTTAATATTGAAATAACTCAAGCCCAGAAAAGTTAATTTCTATAAGCTTATGGCCAATGGAAAGTGAGACCCAAGTTCACATGAATCTTTTGCTTACCCATTCTCTGCAACTTGCATTTAAATGGTTCACAATTAACTTTTAAATTGGATTTACACACCCAAACACTGTATATTTCTCTGAACTTTCAAATCAGCTTAAAAGGACAAATATATAACTTAATTTCAAAAGCAAAGAGAAAGAGAAAAACTCTCCAATCTTGTTTCTTAGTTTGAAAATTTTCAATTAGCATGGTTAGAAGTATCTGGCTATTGCTCATTATATATATTTTTCCATTGGGAAGAAGAACCTGTGGAAAGTCATGTTTTCCACAGATGGATGACGGGAGGAATACGGCCCAGACAAAATATGGGGAATTTGAAGCCTAAATGAAAACCACTGATGACACTCAGTGTTTTTGTGGTTGTAATCTTCTGATTATGCCATTTCTCCATGTGCCCAGGAAAACAGAAAGCCTGATGTTAATGCTGGACTAGGTTGCTTTGTCTGTCTTTTATTATAGCACTAATTGTATTTTCAAAAATACTTTTTTCAAGGATTCTTAAAGTAGTTCACCTTCAAATATATTTAAGGAATTTATTTACATTGTAAGAAGCACTGTCTAGAGTAAAATAAGTAAATGCAAATTTTTTATGGGGAAAACAATCTAGGGAAATAGGTTAGGCCACCAAGTGCCCAAGATAACTTAGAATTTATGTGGAACTGAATCAAAAGTTTCCTGTTTAAAGACTATGTGCTTTCTATTGCCATGGACAGATTAGCTTCTTCACTTGAGATTTGTAAAGATTTGTGTCCGTTAAAATCACTGAATTGAAACAGCATTTATTGATTATGATATATTGGAGAAGATTGACAAATCACTGCTTTATGTAGAGAGACCTTAGGAGCACAGGCAGGGTTATGAGCCCTATTTCTAGTGCAGTTATTGTGTTCATGTAAAACTTTAGGCCACTTTTCATTGCATGCCCATTTCTTGATTGTAATGTTTCTAAGTTAGAGCCACGTTTGCCTGTTACCTTAGGAATAAGGAAAATGCATCCATTTTTGTTTCTCTAGTTCCTGCTCTGGCTTCTTGACCAATGCCTGTCTGTTTCCCTGTTACTTTATTGTAACTCCCTCTGGTATCTCCCCACGTGATCTGCCTGCTCATTTAATTCAGTCTTCTTCCTGCTCCTCTCTTCACTTGAATTCATTAGCCTCAGCCCTCATCCTGTTTGGTCCAATGCATGCCATCTCCACTCCTGGGCAACTGGCCTAGACACCCCCTGTCTTAAATGTCAGTGATCAATATTTGACCAACTTCCTGGCATGGTCAGACCCACACTACTTACTTAGCCAAGGCATCATCTTAATCATATTTTTACCTTCTTTCTGCAATTTTCATACTAGGACTCAACTTTCTCACCCCCTCCATTAGTTTTATTAGTGTTCAATTGATGTAATTCATTTAATTGTATTTTTTATAAACCTGCATTTGTAGGTTTTTAACGTATCTATATTAGTAAAACTATTTTCATTCACTATGTGATTTCAGGTTTCTTTTTACTGGTTGACATTTTCTTGGAGCCCAAATATTACTGTCCTTTAGATAACTCACATTAAAGTATTTGTGAGCCTACAAAATTAAACCGTTCGAAAACTCCCATAAAGTTAGGTTGATCTGGCTCCTAAACCTTCCCACCCTACCATACTGCCTTGCTATTTTCATTCTATAATCTTCATGAAAAATTTAACCATTTTCTTCCTCTATTTTAGCTTTAAGCCACTGGTAATTTGATTTCTTTGCTGAGCATTGGGTCCAATAAGATCAAAGTCCCAACTCTATATGGGCCAGCCTCACAGTGTTTCTACATCAGTAAACAGTGCAGTGTTTGTAACAATTTATCTATATGACAGTTGGGTATATAAAGTATCAAAGCCAAGAAGCAAGGCTCTAAGACTCTTCCTAAGAAGACATCAAAAGGCTGAGGAAGGTACATGATAGCATTGGGAAGGAGACTTGCTTTTGAGTGAGAAAACTTGTATTTTGAGTCACAAAACTGCCACCTACTATCTGGGTCACTTTGGCTAAGTGAACCTCTCTGAATTACTTTCTCTTTAATAAAAATGGAGATGATAATAGAACCTCAGCATCTCCAGGATTGAAATCATGTGTGTGAAAGTTCTTAGGAAAAAAAGTACAGAGCTAGGAGTAACTAACTCCTTATCAAGTAGGTTACAGTAAGTGATAGGTTTTTGGATACATTTTCAAGTCATAATTTGTGGTAACTTTTCAATACATGCCTCATAGATTTGATTAACCCAGTGTATGCATCAGTAACCCAAAGGGGAAAAATAATGATAATACTATGTTAGTGAACAAAATAATCATAGAAAATTGACATTACTATGTACGTTTTCCCCACTGCCTTTACAGAAGAGCCTTGAACTTAGGAATTCTTCGTGACCCTGGATCGGAAATTGAAGATAGACAATACCAAATAGACCTGCAGTCTATCAATATTGGTACTGCGCAATGGGATCAACTAAAACCGGAGAAGGAAACTGGCACAGGAGGGGTGCTAACAGAGAGCGAAAGGAATTCTCAGAACCCAGCCCTGGAATGGAATATGGCCAGCAGGTAGGAAGTGATGGAGAAACTTGCCGCACTTTGTGTATGTCCTTGCCAGGTCAGTTGGTGGTATAATCGTTAGCGTGCCCAACCTGAAGGTTTTATTTAGTATTACTTCTGCACTGCATGACAAACATAAATATATTTTGTAATTGAATTTCATGATTTTACTGGAAATCTACTAGTCCTATTATTCCACTGTAATTATTGCAAATTTTAGATTGTGTTAGCATTTTTTTAAACCTTGCTATTTGCTGAAAGGTTCCACTTCAGGCTAAGGTTACATTCACATTTTCCCTTGAAATCCATTGTATTCAAGGTCAGATTTTGTTTTAAGTGTCTGCTTTCTGCTTGTAATAATAAGAGAAGTGCTTGCTTTGGCAGCACACATAATAATAAGAGGAGAAAAGCAAAAATGACACTGGTTGGTTATTCAAAGTTCATTTTAACCAAAGGCAGGTATGTTCACAGAAAAATGTAAAATGGAATTAGTCCTGAATGTAAGCTGTAAGATTTGTAGAACCACTGCCATCTTACCTGGGCTATTTGAGGTTCTCATCAGAAGGACAGAATTGTTTTCTAGAAAGAAGGTACTGGTCATTAAAGATACTTTTATATTGTAAAAAGTATACATTGTCTGTTGTAAACAGTTTTTATGATGTAAGAAAGTGTGTTATTTTTCACTGTTTTTATTTTTGATTTATATGATTCAATAACATCTGTTGCTGATAACATACCATGTTGATTTGTTAATTGGATTTCTTTAAAACACTGTGTGTAGACTTTGTTGTATGCCTTTTGCAATGGTGATTGCTTTGGGTTTCTGTTCCTTTAACACCAAAACTATATTTATCCAAGTCTTGGCATTAATAATAGTGATAACATCAATAATCCTATATAATAAAGAGGTAATATGCAAATGGTCGTTACGCCGTGTTGCATAACGACCAATCAGCAGGAGGGCGAGGCAGCGAGCTATGTCCTGCTGCAGAGAGCGGTGGTGGGTGGGGCGGCCAGCTGAGGCAAGCGGCAGCGAGCTACTTGCGCACGGATTTGTGCAGAGGGCCACTAGTAGATTATATAATGCTTATCACTTTACCTAATTTCACAATAATGATAGAGGTAAGAACTGTTTTCCCTAATTATGCATGAAGTAACTAAGGCCTAGACAAGATAAGTGGTTTGCCTAAAACCAAACACTACCTGGTAGTCTATACCCCTAAAAGGCTCCTCATTTTCAGGTGCCCACACTCGTTTCTGTCATCATGTGCTCTATTCATAATGAATTTCTCTTAGCTTCTTTCAGACAGAGCATCTCTTATTTTTAGGCTTTTGTATGTGATCTTCTCTTTGCCAGGAACTCTCCTAACCCACCCTTTTCATTTGCCTCCTCAACTCTCAGAGCAGACATCATGTTTTCCCGGAGCCCTAAGGAGAGAACATTAGGTTCCCTTATGTGGACTCTTATGGCATTTAGCATATTTAATTCTAAGTAAGACAGTTATCTAATTTTCTAGGTCCTAAGGACAGAGATCGTCACCATCCTTTCCATTGATTCATTCCTAACACTAAGTGCTTTCATGCTATAAAATGAATAATTATAGCCCTTCATTGACAAGTGATTAAGTGTGCCCCTAAGGAGGAGTAAAAAATATTCTCGTAAAAAAATCTTACACAAATGACCCAGGTACATTCAGGAGAGAGGTGCAATCATTGAGCCAACAGCAGGTGACAGTCTGGAAGCTGGGGGAAAGCATGTTTTGGTCCTGAAGGGAGGATCTTGGTGCATACTGCACATCCAGCACACCAGTCCTGATCCTTAACATCACATGATTCCACCAGGATCAAGTTCCCTCATTCTTCCACTTCACTTAGTTTTCAGATTTAGATAGAACCAGCTTAAAAAACTTACAAGTCATCATTTCTTCAAAACCACAAAGTCTGTCATCAACAAAGAAGATGAGCCTAATTTTCCCCGGAAACTTTATGACCATCTAGCCTTAACTCAGCTATATTTCTCCTATTCTTTCCTCAGTTTATTTAATAAACAGTGTGTGTGTGTGTGTGTGTGTGTGTGTGTTTTAATTGATTGAGTTGAAATTCACATAACATTAAGTTAACCATTTAAAGTAAACAATTCAATGACATTTTATTCATTCACAATATTTTGTAACCACCACCTCTATCTATTACCACCAACTCTATCCAATTGCAAATATTTTCTTCCCCCCAAACTAAAACCCTTTACCCATTAAGTAGTTTCTCTGCATATTTTGCCTTCCTCATGGCTCCTGGCTGCACCAATCTGCTTTGTCTGTTCTGGATATTTAATGTAAAGTAACTCATGTAATACATGACTTTTTGTGTCTGACTCATTCACTTAACATAATGTTTTGGAGGTTAACCCACTTTGTAGCATGTGTCAGTACTTCATTGTTTTTCATTGCTGAACAATATTCCACTGTATATAAGTACCATAGTTTCTTTTCCATTCATCTTTTGGACATTTGGGTTGTTTTCACCTTTTGAATAATGTTGCTATGGACATTTATGTGCAAGTACCTGTTTTTAGATATTTGGGATATATACCTAAGAGCAGAATTACAAGTTATATGGCAATTTTATGTATAACTTTTTGAGGAACTACCAAACTGTTTTTTAAAAAAATGGCCTAACCATTTTGCATTCCCAACAGCAGTGCTCAGCAGTGCTCAAGGGCTCCAGTTTCTCCACATTCTCATCAGCACTTTTATTTATTTTTTAATTTTTTTTATTATAGCCATCCTACTGGGTATGGTTTTGATTTGCATTTCCATAACTATTATTGATGTTGAGCAACTCTTAACATGCTAGTTGGCCGTTTGTGTGTCTTCTTTGAGAAAATGTTAATTCAAGTCTTTTGCCCATTTTTTAATTTGATAATTAATTGATCTTTCTTTTTCTGTTGTTCATATCTAAGAATCCATTGCTAATTTCAAGATCTATGTTTTATTCTAAGAGTTTTATTGGTTTAGCTCTTGTAGTTAGGTTGTTGGTCCATTTTGAGGTTGGTTTTTGTTTGTATGTTTTATCTATGGTATGAGGTAAAAGTCCACATTTATTCTTTTGTATGTGGATGTCCAGTTTTCCCTGTACCATTTGTTGCACAGACTGTTCCATCCCCATTGAATGTTCTTGGCACCTTTGTCAAAAATTAACAGACGTTTGAATGTCCAGTATAAGTTGTGGAATGTTGTTTATACTAGAGAAACAAATTAAAATAAATTTTAACATGTGCATTTCTCTTACAGAGTTCAGCATCCAATCAAAAAGACAGGCTAATTAATTAACTATTAGAGTGCAGTGTAGAAAGTATTATGATAGATATAATTGTAGGATACTTAGGATTACAGAAGAGCCACATCAAAATCAGGGTAGATACATTTTATGCACATTGTGTAACCGAAACCAAGGTTCAGCTGCCAGCTGCCATGAAAGCCAGACTTGTGAGACAGGGCGTGGGAAAAGGAAAGAGGTTTATTCAGGTGTTGGCCACCCTAGAAGATAGGGGACTCTTGTCTGAAGCCCTTCTCCATATCTCATTACTGGCAGAGATTTTTGTAAGGAGGCAGAGGGAAAGCAGAACAAAGAGATCAAGGGAAAAGTTCTCGATGAGCACGTCACAGTCCATGCTGGTAAGGACGTAGAAGCTGGTCCAGTGATGGTCTGGTGTGCATCCTCCTGGTTTTACCGTTGAAGGTCAGCAATTCTTCTAGAACTGGGATAACTGAAGGTTGGAGTCTGTATCTTACAAAGTTAGTTCCTGGGATTCTTATACAAACATGCTGGTTTTCTACAACATATTAGGCAGAGTCAGCATTTACAGAAACAGTGTCAAAAGAATGGTGGGGTGGGCTTTGATTCCCCTCTGTTACAATAGGACATCTCAGGCTAGTAGATGTGACAGACACACAAACAAAACAAATGACCTAAAATCAGCATAGGAACAGAAATAGAGAGTTTAAAGGAAGAAATGAATTATTAACTCTACGGGTGGTTTGTCAGTAAAGGTTCACAGAGTATACAGCTTCTGAATTTGTTTCTACAGAGTATACCAGTAAGTGGCAGGAGAGGGGAGGGAGGATTTTGAATTAAGAAAGCAGGTAGATCAAAAAAACTAGGAGTATGGCCCTGGCCTGTGTGGCTCTGTTGAGTGTAGTCCTGTGCACCAAAAGGTTGCTGGTTTGATTCCTAGTCAGTGCACATGCCCAGGTTGCGGGTTCAATCCCCCCGCTAGGGTGTGTGCTAAAGGCAGCCAATTGATGTTCTACTCTCAGATCCTTGTTTCTCTTTCTTCCTCTCCCTTCTCTCTCTAAATATATATATATATATATATATATTAAAAGCTGCAATAATTATGAAATAAGTATACACTTTTTTAAAAAGCTAGGAGTATGAAAATGTGACATGTTTTATTCAGTTCTGAATATCCAGACATACTGTCATGCTTGGTATATAATAGGTGCTTAATGAAGATTTGAGTGAGTTAATGAGACATTGAATGATTAGATGATTAAGTAGAACTAACAAATCAAATGACTGGATGGGTGTTCCTGATTAAGTAATTCTGATGAATTTCTCTTCAAATGAGATAACAAATTTTAGATCTGATTTGGCTTAGTTCTGTTGATTAATCTTGACAGAAACATAAATGGAACCTTAATATAATTATATTTTTGTTTTTCAAAAAAAAAAAGGTTAAAGGTATCAAAGGTAAAATTCAAAAGGTAAAAACGTTACCCAGTGAAGAATAATTTGTTCCCACCCCAGACCAATATGAAATGTCAACCTTTATCACAGTTTTTACTCATTCCTCCTGAGTACATTACTCACATTTTTACTTTAATAATAATATATTTATATGTGTACTTTGTGGAGATAGGAGCAGGAAAATTAAATATAAAGAATCATCAAATTCTAAAATGTATAGATCTTCTGCTTCCCGAATCTTAATTTTTCAGCTGAGGAATTAATCCAGATTCAGTGAGGTCAGGGGAACCACTGTTAGTATTGTAGCATAAAGAACTCATTTAAACTTAACCAACTTTAAGAACCTGAGAAGTAAGAGTCTAAAAGAGGAAGAAGGCTGATCAGAGAAATGTCACACTGCCCAACCCTCTTGATCATGTGATGGTCAAACACTTTGTGGCTCCCCAGGGAATCTGCGAAGCCAGGCCTGACCAGTGGCTGTAGAGACCTGGGAGGCTGGTGGAGAGGTCCCTGGGAGGCTCTTGCCCCTGTGTCTGGGGTGAGCCTGAAGTTGCTGTTGGTCAGTAGGGCCAATGGTCAGGAAAAAGAGCTCATTACAAAGCCAGGAAGAGTGGAGATAAGCTGGAACCTGTCAGCACCTCCGCATCGGAATCTCACGCATTTAAAACAGCGTGACTTTAAGGGTATATTGGCTACCATTTCCTTTACACCTTCCAAATCCCATACAAATTTCTCTCTGAACTTCAAACCATTCTTATTAGCAACTTGTTACAGAATAAAACCACAAGTGAGGAGGTTTCTTGGCTTGTACAATAGCACTTAAAGTAGAGCTAAGTGCAGAACCCTGGTTTGCTTCCTCTTAGTAAAAATCAACTACTTTTCTTTTTCTCGATGCTCTGACCCCTTACACTTAATGCTAAAGTTCATTGTTAACCACTTTTTTTCACCTTTTTCTCTTAGCAACCATTTTTACTACATCTGGGCTTATTTTATAATATGAGGAAATGAAGTGTTGAGAACTAAAACAACCTATACTGATGTCTGCCATATGCAGGTTACACATTCAAATCACTATTGCTGTTTCACATGGTAATTAGTCCTCTGGGTGTGTGGCAATGGGGGATGGAAAGTTTATTTTGTAATTTTGTTCAAATGCCCCTAAGCCTTAATTCTCTAAATTAATGTTAATATAATTTTCCTGTTTATATTATTTAAAGATTTAATTTGAATAAACTTAGTTATAACTATACTTAAAAAAAAATAAATCATTTAGTTTTTATCACAACACTTTTTATTTGTCCCTATCATTCTACCTGTGTTTGATTTCCCTGGGTAATTTTTCTTTCAAACTTCATTGTCAGAGAAATAGTTTCAGCATATTCATTTGTTTAAATATTTTGATACACAGGTATCAATTACATATACTACTCTGTAGGCCTTTCCTACCTCCCCCCTACATAGGATATTTTTAAGTCATTGTTACTATGCTTGCTTTTAGCAAGTTGAATTTGAACTTGACACATTCCTAAAATCAGTTGTCCTATGCTTCACAGGATTGATAACATTGGACTTGTGTTGACATTAAAGTCCCTGAAGCATATATTGTTGGCTTAATTCTGAGAGATTGTGACTATTTCATTTGTCTTTGATCTCTTATTTTTATTTTTTGAAGTAAATTTATTACCCAAATGTTCACAGGAGCCCTTGCCTGTTTGATTTGTGATTAATCATGTATGAACTCCTTCAGGAATTGAACCTGAAATCATTAACAGGAATGTGGCATAAAAGCATTTTCTTTGTTCTTACTATTTAACCTGAAAACCATTACCTTTTTTTCTTCTCTTTTCAAAAAAAAAAAAAAAGTATTGATTGATTTTAGAGAAAGGAAGGAGAGAGAGGGGGGGAGGGCGGGAGGGAGAGGGAGAGAAACATCAATTTGTTGTTCCACTTATTTATGCATTCATTGGTTGATTCTTGTATATGCCCTGATTAGGGATCTAACCCACCCACAACCTTGGTGTAATCGGGAGTACACTAACCAACTGAGCTACCTGGCCTCGGCCAAACCCATCACTTTTGCCTTATTAATTTGTGAAAATATCAAACTAATACCTAAGCAGAATTATATATTAGTCTAAGTCCCATACATTATTGATTAAAGGCCTACTTGAATTGTATTATTTTTTTAAAGAGAGATTTTTATATATTTATTAATTTTTGCTTTCAGATGTGCTGTTTGTCATTTTTTATTCTGTATTTTTGGTGTAATATGTTGGAAGCCTTAGTAATGTTTTCCCTAGTCTTTTATATGATGTGATTTTTGAAGTAGGGTTCTTAAACTGCTTGAATATTACCCATAAAGTCAGACCCAAATGTACGGTGGGCAGAAGAACCTTAATATAAATATGCTGAGCCCCCAAAAAATGTCCACTGACTTCCTAAACACATATTTTCGTGAGTGCATGTGGCTTATCATTATGCCTTCTTGATTAGTAACACTCTCAGAAAACATACTTTTCCTTATTTGCAATCTACTTCTCCCAAAGCTTGACAGAATGGCTTTTGTTAACACATATGATGACTCCCTGTTATTTGATTTGCACCTTATGATTGTCAGTGTTTTTGTCCTCAAAGAGGGTTTTGTAAGTTTCTGTGGGCTTAACCCTCTATGTTCGATGATAGTACAAACCACTGTACTATTTCTTTGTTTCTATGGACAATGTAAAGATATATTAAGTCATTATCATATTAGAGTATATCAGAGAAATATTTCTTTTGAATCTCTTCTCTAGCTTATTTTAATATATTTTATTTATCATAAGTGAGTAGCTGTTTCAGCAAGATGTGTCTAATTGTGGATTTTATGATATTTATCTGAACCAGGAATCATGCTTCCTAAATTTGTGTATCCCTATATTTTATCAGTTCTGAAAAATTCTCAGTCATTATTTCTTTAATATTATCACCTTTTCTTTCTTTCTATTCTCTCATTTTGGAAAGGCAATTAAATATGTCAGACTTACCTCTTTACTAGTAACTTTTCTTAAGCAAATCTGAAGAACTATTCATCTATTATATATTTAATTTTAAATACTATATTGTTTTACTTAATTGTTTTTCAAATCAGTTTTGCCTTTTTTATTCATGTTTTTATTCCATCCTATATATCTTTAATAGTTTTAAACAAATTGATTTTGTTGTCCCTATGTGGTAATTACATTATCAGAAGTTCTCAACAATGAATATGATGATGAGGTTGACTTCTCCCTCTTACTAATAAGGAATAATTTTTGTGGGGCATAAAAAATGATCTGTGATTAGGAACTTATCTTCACTGGTCTTTGTCCCTGAGAACCCTTTTTGTCAGTTTGAGGAAATGTTCTATTTCTGATAGATGCTCAGGGTTATCAGAGGTGTGTTGCCACTTTTATATAAATTACTCCGAATAGGTGTTTTTGGACCAACATAGGTAATATAAATTAGAGCTATGAAACATGGTTGAAGGATCACTTATTATTTCCTATATTTTCTAGGGAGATATGTTTTTTTTTCAACAAGTTCTCTTCCCAAGAGAGGCAAACTTCCTCATTCGTCCCGTTTCTGATGGTAGATATTTTTCTGGCACTTAAGGGCCCCAGGTGCAGATAGCCAGCTCATTTCAAAGTCCTGCCTATCAGGGATGTGAGAATTAGCCTGAGGTCTCAATATGGCCATTAAAAATCTATTCCCTTGGTTTACTGAAAGTGGTTAAGACCTTGAAGTCATTAAAAATGTCAGTTAGTATTTTGAATTTTGCTTCTCTCTTTTGTTATTTTAAGACTAGACTATTATCTAGTAAAATGGTGGTAAAATTTAATTCTTGTTGTAGTTATTTTTGTGTTGCTTTTTTCTTTAAAATTCATCCTTGAAAATATTGAATCTAAAAAAGATATTTTTAAAATGTGTATTATTACCTCAAATACTGAACAGAGAATAACACAAAAGTTAGCACTGTGTTCCAGAAAAGTTATAGTTTTATAGGACTGTTGACTTTTTAAGCTTTTCTTTTTATTTCCAAGGTCATAGGTCTTTTAAAGGTTGTATAATTGATTTAATTCATCATATAATGGAGAAAAAGTTATGATACAGAAAAGTGCTTTTTTTCATTAGTACTTTAGGTAATGTTTGCTTTTATTTGGTTCCTTGCCATATTTCCCACTTTAAGGTATTTTTAATAAAAGGTATATATTAGCACTCCCCTATGAGAGTATATCACCATGGTACATGCTTCTCACATTGGTCACTTTATGGAATTTGAGCTATTAGGCTATAATTATCCTGAGATCTCAGGATCTCAGCCTTTTCTCTGTATTCACAGATTTTAATACTTCTTCCTGTTACCCTCTGTTCACCAGATCTCTTAATTCTTTAAAATTGACTTTCTTAAAATCCAATACATATGTGCCACAGCACCAGATGATCCAATTTTCTTTTCTGGCAGACACCATATAAAGCTCTGCCCATTGCGAAATTCAACAAGAGATACTAGTAACCTCAAGACTCCACTGGAAAAGCAAGTGGAAAGACTTGAGTTTCTCTGACCTTTTCATGAGATAACATGTCAGTCACTGATCTCAACTTTATCATTTTATAATATAAAGGAATAATAGGAATGCATTTATGAGGAAGTTTAAATTAATGGTTCCTTGGAACTTTTGGGGCATGGCTTGCTAGTAAGACATATTGTATTATTTCATAAAGTGGAAACTAAGAATGTGAATAGTAGACCTGAAGATCTGTGCTAGCACAAGCTTTGGTTTCTTAATAAGGTTTTCTAATTTCATCCTCTACCACATTTGCAATACTTCCTTTGAAATTATTAGCAATTTTTAATGTAGAGTAGAAATATCATACTAAATAACTGATCAAAAGTGAAAATGTACAAAGAAGAATTAAAACAGAGGCCAAGTACTGCTCTGGTATCAAGTTCCCTCCATTGCCCAACTGTGTTATCTTTGTTCCTGAACCTCCTTCCTTAGAGGTAATATGGAGCTAACAATGCTCCTTACTCTACATACAGTTTCGTTGTGAAGCAGCATTTAGCATCAGAGTCAGAAGTGCCATTCCACATGCTTTAAAGGCAGTAATAATCAATGAACAGAGGATTCTTAGAGCTAAAAAAAGAGGTCAAAGATTAAGAGGATATACTTGGGCACCTAGTGAGATTGTTAAGAGGACAGTTGTCAACTAGAAGGTCAGTAATATAAAATATAGGAAATTAAAAATTATCACAAAACAGTGAGAGTATTGGTAACAAAAAAGATATTAAGCTATTTGTAAAATAAGCAGAATTAAAAACAAAGTAATTTTTTGAAAAGTATTAGGATGCAACTAATATTAAATGACTATGTCTGAATATCTCAATGGTTTTTATATCCTTTATAAATCTGAAGTTAATTACTGAAGTTACAGAACTATGACTATAAAATATATAAAGAGGCACTCCCAAAATAATGTGATTTTGTCATTCATGTTGTAGTTCAAAGACTTGTACAAATTTAATGAAACTTATTCTTGAAAAATAATGCAATGGCTAACAATTCTGTTCTGTATTTTTTAGCATACGGCGGCATCAAGAAAGAAGAGCAATCATGACTCCCATTTTAACAGATTTTTCTGTCCGAATAACTGGAGCACCTGCCATCATTTTCACCAAAATAATTTCTCCAGAAAATATGCACACTGAGGTCAGAGCATAATTTAGGTCTCATTCTAGTCTGAATAATGGAGTAGCTCCTCTTTGTATGTTAGGGGTTTTCATATTTTCAGAACACAGAATATTAAATTAGCTTGTTAATAAGTTACTGTTGCAGCTATTATTGAGCACTTTCTAGTACTGTTCACTTATTTTATGTAATAACTCGTTCAATCCTCATAATAATTATATTTGCTTCTATTGCCCTCATTTTACAGATGGGAAAACTGAAGCATAAAAAACTAATCCAAATAACTTGTCCAAATGTTCACAAGTAGTAAATGGCAAGCATGCTTTGCACCCAAACGGTCTGGCTTCAGACTATACACAACCTGTACAACCTCTTTCTAATGAAAGCACCAATATTACTGACAGATAATTTAGAGTTCTCAATTGGATTACCTTACACAGTTTTCACAACATCCTTATGAGATAGATATTATTAGTAGCCATGTTTTATGAAGGAGGCAACAGCAAAAGAGATTAGGTTATTGACTTGATCCTTGTTAGCCAATTATTGGTGGGTCCAGGTTTCAAGTCTGATCACTGTGTATCAGTGACTGCATGCCTTGAGCAGAAATGTAATAATAATGTGGTTCATCATAACTTTTAAAAGCTCTTCATAGTATAAAAATTCCGAAAATTTACATGGAACCACAAAACACCCCCGAATAGCCACAGGAATCTTGAGAAAGAAGAACAAAGTTGGAGTCTCATACTACCTGACATCAAAGTATACTATAAGGCCATAGTAATCAAAACAGCACGATATTGGCACAATACCAGGCATATTGATCAATGGAACAGAATAAGAGCACAGAAATAAACCCACCCGTTTATGGTCAATTAATACTTGACACAGGAGGCAAGAACATACATTGGGAGTCTTTCAATAAATGGTATTGGGAAAATTAGACAGATCCATGAAAAAAAAGAAACTAGATGACCAAATTATACCATACATAAAATAAAACTCAAAATGGATTAAAGAGTTAAATGTCAGTTGTGAAACCATAAAAATCTCAGAAGAAAACATAGGTAGTAAACTCTGTGACATTTCTCTTAGCAAGGGAACCCTCATGCACTGTTGGTGGGAATGCAGATTGGTGCAGTATGGAGTTTCCTCAAAATATTAAAACCTGAACTGCCTTATGACCCAGTGAATGACTTCTAGGTGTATATCCAGAGAAAACCAAAACACTAATTCAAAAGAATGTATGCATCCCCATGTTCTTTACAGCATTATTTACAATAGCCAAATTTTGGAAGCAGCCTAAGTGTCCATCAGTAGATGGGTGGATAAAAGAGCTGTGGTACATTTACACAATGGAATACTATACAGCAATAAAAAAGAAGGATCTCTTACCCTTTGAGACAGCATGGAGGGACCTGGATAGTATTATGTTAAGTGAAATAAGTCACTTAGAAAAAGGCAAATACTATATGATTTCACTAACGTGTGGAATCTGAAGAACAAAATAAATGAACAAACAAAATTTAAACATTTGATATATACAGAGAACTGATGATTGCCAGAGGGAAGTGGGTTGAGGGACTGGGTAAAAAAGGTTAAGGGATTAAGAACTATAAATTGGTAGTTATAAAATAGTCACAGGGATATAAAGTACAGGGAATATAGTCAATATAACTATAATATTTACTATGTGTGGTGCCAGGTGCGTACTGGAAATATTGGGGAGAGCACTTTGTGAAGTATAAAATTACCTGACTACTGTGCAGTATGCCTAAAGCTAATACAAAATAATGTTGAATGTAAACCATAAAAAAAAAAAGAAAACAAGGTTCTTCATAGAAATTTGTTATACTGAAAACTTCATAAGTTTTGCGATCACTTAAAGGCAGTTTTATGAAAAGTTCAGAGAAATTAGGTACAAATTAAGTCTAGTAATCCACGCTACTATAACTTTCCATTCTTTCCCTGAATTTTTTATAAACAATATTTTTGTATATGTTATCTTATTTGATATTTATAATAGCCCTATACAGAAAGTTAGGTTAGATATAGTGTCTTATATATCCACAGATGTTATATAAAAATTAAATCTAATATCTTACTATTACTTAGTAACACAATTGCTTTAAAATACATGAATATATTCCTTTTCATCATTACCTGAGGAATAAAATAAGAATTCTAACTAATGAGTAAACACAAGGTACTTGTAGGGAAAAGGTTTTTTAACAAAAACAAAAAAAAGGGATAATCATTTTCGACATGCTGTTCTTTATGACTTTATTGAAACAACCTGCTCTAAGCTGTTTAGTTTGTATTTGGACCAGTCATAAGTCTCCTTAAATCCATTCCCTCGGATGATACTAATGGAGAAGGTTTGTGGATGTCTCCAAGCTTTTGAACATTGTCCACATGCACTTCATGACCAGAGGCAGGACTTCTGCTTATTAAGTGAAGCTTCTGGGTCGTTTTTCATTTCTGTTTTCCTTCTCTGAATGGTTTTCCAGCAAAGAATGTTCAAGTGACTCAGTTATGCAGAGCAGCACCAGTCAAGTAGTGGACATCTACCTAACGCTGCCAAGATTTTAGCAGTTTGAAGTTAAATTAATTAGTCTAGCTGTTTTTGGCTTCAGCACTCTGTTTTGTTATAAATCATTTGGAATGTATCCTTTGGAGAGTACTCAGACCATACCACTTGTGATTGTAATTGCCTGCCTACAATTGCCTGTTTACATCTGTCTGCTCAGCCAGATTGTAACCTCCTCAAGAGCAGGTTGCCCCTCAAGGTCAACCTTATTCTTTGTGATATTCCTACCACTCCAGTATACTGCATGGTAATTAGGAGGTGCTGAGTAAATATTTGTTGGTTTGAATGAATGAATAAGACTATGCTAACGTCCTCCATCATCACTTATTGAAACAATGAGATATGAAAATGCCAAATGTATATGAAATAGTGAAAAATTCTTACTGTTTGTTGCGCTATAACTAGCACACAGCCTGACGCATAGCAGGCCCTTATAAATGTTTATTAAATTAATCCATTAAACTGTGTCGAGTAGCTGGGCTCACCATTTCTGCTATTCTCATTAACAAATGAACTTGGGTCCCATGAGAATTCATCATTGTAGTAAAGGTCAAATAAGTAAGAATGATGAATTATCATCTAATGGCTATCATGTTTCTTTATCTGTATTCAACCTTTTTTTCCTTCAGGAGATTTTAGTGTGTGGCCATTCCTTGGAAGTGAATATAACCACAAACCTGGATTTCTTCCTGAGTGTGGCTCAAGTTCAACTCTTACATCAGTTAATAGTAGCAAATATGACTGGACTGGAACCATCAAGCAAGGCCACAGAGGTAACTATTACCTGATTTTGATTAGGCCTACTGCATTTGTGCCAACTTTACATTCATAATAGGAAAACTAAATTAAATGCTTTCTGCTAATTATTCTATACTTAATTTTATTCAAAAGGTGGTCATAAATCATTTTGGATTGGTATTCTTTACGTTTGAAATTTGTTTGGTCTCCTTTCCTATAATTTATCATGCATCTTTGCAAAATTGCTGCGGCCTCGCTTCAGAAAGCCTCTGTTAAAAACATGATTTTATTACCCTGTTGCAGTTTTGAAAGTACAATGCAAGAAACCATGGTGTAGTTTTTTACTTACTCAGATACATTAAAGGGATAAGGCCTCTTTTGGAAATGAACTGTGTAGGAGTACTATGGGAATATCTTCAATAAATAACTTCTACAGTGTTCGTTTCCCAGGCTCAGTGAAGAACGGACACAATCATAAAAGTTGAATGTCTGCCTAGAATGTTAATTCTGATCTGGTGTTCATTGGAAGCCTGCATTGTAACCACAAAGCATGTCCCATGAAACAAAGAAAGCTGCTTGTTAGATGCTTCTCAAGATAGGCTTTCTTTGCTTTTGTTTCCATACTTCTATGATCATATCTGTGCTTAGAGTAAATCGTCTATAAAAACTCAAGTGAAGAAACTGTTTATCTATGAAACAGTCATTCTTTTTGTCGGGAGTTATGCACAAGGCTCTAAATTCTATTTATTCAGGAGGGAGTGAAAGAAAAGGTATTCCCTGAGAGCCACTTGATGCTAGGCAGCGTGCCAGGTGTTTCCATGTGTGTGGACTCGTGTGTCTCCAAGCATGTTACCCCAGCCACCCTCTGAGGGAGAGGGGGCGCTATCATCACTTTACAGATCAGCATCTTGGGGCTCAGAGACTGTGCGGTGCGTAGCCTACTGATGTCACACATATGGCAGTGAGTGGTGGATCCGAGATTTTATTTAGGTCTTTTAAGTCTTTGCTCTTTCCTTTCTGCCGCAGTTCTTGTACCATAATTGTTACATTCGTTTCTCAATCTTCTTTACTAAAATTTTTTTTAATGATAAAGCTTTTAACTTTCATAGATGGATATTCTCCAACTAGATCATTTTTACCACCTGTGAATTCTGTTTGCTTATTATCTCTTTAAACAAGTCTTTTTAAATAAGAATATAATAATATGACATGAAAACAAGTAGAGCAGAAAATATTTCCCCCTGGCATTTTTGATGAAGTGCTTGAAGCAAGCTGGCTAGGAAATAGTATTTTACATTCTGTTAATTTCTGATGTGTTTAAGGAATTTACACAACTTAGCAAATTGATTCTTAACTATTTACCTGTCTACTTCTAATGCCTATTATTAGTAGTATCTAATTTCAGTATAAAGGGACACTCAGAGTTAGATTAGTTAACCCTTAGCTGAATGTTGAGTGGTCACTCATAGTTCCGTAAATGAACGAGTTGTTGTTTTTGCGGTTTTAAAAATGTGTCTATGGTCCTTTGTTCCTTCTAGGAGATAATGTTAAAAGTTCAGACAATACACTGAAATACAATGCAGACAATACACTGAAAAGTGGTTAAGATAGTAAATTCTATTTTATATGTATTTTACCACAATTTAAAAGAAAAAAGCTATAGGCTCTAATGAAGAGAACAATTGGTCCTGTCCCCAGCCTCAGTGGGATGTGTCTGTGAAAATTTTAATATTAAAAAAGACCTTCAGCCCGGCCCATGTGGCTCAGTGGTCAAGCATCAACCTGTGAACCAGGAGGACACGATTGGATTCCTGGTCAGGGCACATGCCCTAGTTGCTGGAGTGATCACCAGTAGGGGGTGTGCAAGAGACAGCTGATCTGTGATTCTCTCCCATCCTTGTTCTCTCTCCCTCTCCCTCTCCCTCTCCCACCCTCTCTTTGAAATCATTTTTTTTAAAAGAAGACCTTCAGTGAAATAGAAGAATATTTTTCTATTCATAAATCATTTAGCACAACCCACCTCCGATAGTTAAAGAACATAAAGATGTTTTTGCTGCATAGAATACAATATATTTTGAAAGACCTGGTGACCTTTAAAACAACCACACTACTCTAATTTTAAAGAATTCTTTTTGAGCCCTGGCTGGGTCGCTTAGTGGGTTGGAGCGTCATCCTATGCACCAAAAAGTCATGGGTTTAATTTCCGGTCAGGGCACATACCCAGGTTGCAGGTTTCATCCTCCATGGGTGTGCATGCAGGAGGCGGCCAAATGATGATTTTTTCTCACATTGATGTTTCTCTCTCTCTCCTCCCTCTTCCTCTCTCTCTAAAATCAATGAGAACATATCCTCGGGTGAGGATTTAAAGAAATCTTTTTGAGAAATAAAGAAATAAAATCAGTATGGCTGTGTTCCTGGGGAAGTGGAGGAAGGAGTACGTGTTTGTTAAAAATGTGTACCATGATGTTGTGAACATCTATTATTTCATAAAAATGATGGATTAATGATGGAAATCCCATTGATCAGGACTGTAGAAAGAACCCCATGAATTACAGGCAAGTAAATGTCACATCTGTTCTAAGCTCACCAACTGATGGAAGGTGTTAATATTTTTAGACAATCTTTGACAAGCTTTTATTTGAAAGATTAATTTTAAAATGTATTCAAGAATGTGGCAGAGGGATTTTTGTTAGCAGAGTAAACATTCCAAATTTTAAACAAAGGGGAAGAAAGATGGACAAATTTTTGGAAATAGAAGTAAAAACAATGGAACACTCTGAGGATTATTGCTAGGAGCAAACTTATGATGAAACTTCCATGTACGTAGCTAAAAGAGGAAGTACTTTAGGTAATAAATGACCAGCTGAAGGTTTAGGCAAATTGCCCCCAATATTGGTCAAAATTTTTCCAATACTTTTGCTCTGAAAAATGTACTTTATATGGTGATTGATACACTTGACTTTCTTCCTTTTCCTTGTTGGAATAATGACAAGGGAAGTGACCAGGCACTTGTTACCATGTGATTACAAACATGAGGATAAAAGCCATACACTAAAAATAGCAAAATGAGCAGATAAAGTGATCCTGAGATGTGAGTGACATCATGGAGCCTCTGCAACCAGCCCTGGACTTTAGCTTATGAGAAGGAAATAAGTAAATGGTTAAGCTACTAATATTTGGCTTTCTGTTACTTGAGGCCAAACTCAGTCCTCACTGATACAGATACTTTTACAGAATTTAAGTTAGAAATGTTAAAACCCTGGGAAAGTGCTGAGCACACCATAAAATTTGACGCTGAGTTAAATGCTTGCACTATGAATTAATAGATTGATTGCTTAATTTATAGGTATTCCTATTATTGTTCATTAAAATAGATAAGATGTATATGACATACACTTCAAAATAAATGGAAGAAATTGATGCTTTACTGTATCTTTCGCGGAGACAGGTGGGGTACATAAATGCTAGGCTGAAATGTTTAGGGACACAGGAATCCAGAGGAGTTGAGGTTGACCGAACTAGAGAACAATTTCAGCAGGTTGTTCGCTTCAAAGCTCAGATCCATTATATCTTGAGACATAAATAACATATCACATTGATGGTAGGTATATCTTGAGACATAAATAACATAGTTACATTTTCCTCTATTCTCATATAATACAATATAGTAGATTTAGTGTAGTATCAGATTAAGCATTTCAGTTAGGATTTGAAATAACTGTAGCATATAATATCACACATTGTTTCCTATAATTTCTTTTAAAATACAATCTTAAACCTGACTAAAGAGAGGGTGAGAGGACTAAGATTGCCCTGAGTTATGTTTATTTGGCTGTAGTAATTACTCTCTTATTCCTGAATCGCAAGTAATCATCTTATTAAGCCTACTTACAGAGGTAGTGTATGTAAGGAGTAACACATGCTCATTTTCAAATCAATGTTTTAGAGTAAATAAAACTTTTGTAGCAAAATAGAAACCATATTTTAGGGGCAGTGAATGGAACCACATCATTGAGGATCTGAAGGTGGGGTTCTTTGATCCACACGCTACATATCCTGGAGAAGAAAGAACAATTTATAACACTAATTGAGCATTTCTTCCTTTGCTTTTTCTCCTTCCTCCTCTCCCTCCTCCTCCTCCTCCTCCATGTAACCACTTGGTTTTAGGCATTTCCTTAGCTTTCCTTTCCTTTCGGTCTCTGGTAATGACTCACTTGGTATCCTGCCTCAAGCATGCTTGATACCTCTTTTTATACTCTTTTTGATAGCTAAAAATTATGTTTTTAAGCAAAATTTTATTTACAAGAAGTTTATTTTAGCCATCATAAAATCCACAGTACTTAGTCAGTGTTTCTTAAAATTTCTGAAGTAATGGATATTTCCACCAAAGTAAGGTTTATTTCCCCAGACTTTCTGCTATTATTTATTGTATTTGGCTTCTCTACAATCATCTAAAGAATTACGAACTCCATGAAGCACTCGCTGTGTCCTGCTGTCAATGAAGCATGGTGAAGTTACATTTTTAAAAAATGTAAGCAGGTCAGAGCAGGTACATCTTCATTTCCAGTCAGCTCCTGTCCTTTCAGGACTACTGTCTCCTCTCAAATCTTCTCCCCAAGTCTCCTTCATCTGTTCTTCTGTGTTTATTTTTTTTATTGCAATTGCTTTATTAACTCAAAAGAATGTCACAGTGGCTCAGTGCACTTAGGTATAATCTTGTAAGTGTTCAATTTGCCAGCCTTTTTTATACATTTTTGTAGGTCTACTTGTGACACTCAAGCACACTTTGGCACAGAGTTCTTTATTGTCATCAATTTCTTGTCATGCTTCTCTTTTGCAGTGACTCGTATCCACAGTATGTGGTTTTTGTAAAACAAACAAACAAAAAAAAACTTTATCTTTGACATCACCCCAAAGAAATCCATTGGGGTGAGGTAGTAGTGATTGTGGTGGCCATCCAATGGCCCTGGTCGACCTATTCACCTGTTGGGTAATCGTTCATTAAGAAACTAGCACACTTTTATGGCGTAGTGTAGGGGAGCTCCATCTTGCAGAGAGAAGAAGTCATCATTATCATGCTGTCTCTGTAATTGTGGTGAAACAGTGTCCCTCAGCATGTTAAGACACGGGTCATGTGTAACAGTTTGTATGGAAAAAATAGGTCCAGGTACTCCTTTACAAGAAAGATCCACCCAAACTGTAATCCCAGCTGCTTCAGCTGTCCTATTGTTACATAGACACGGTTGTGCCAATTTACAGCAGCTGGAAGTTTAAAATGACCTTTGTTTGATCACATAATTTTATCAACGATGCCATTGCCTTGTCTTTCTTTATTCAGTACCACTTTGCAGAATTACAAGCTGTGATCTGGGTCATCCTCTAAAAACCAATCAATGAAGCAATCTTGGCCAATACATTTTCAAACCTAAATGTTGCATAACATAACTCAAAGATCTATGGAAAATGCCTAACTCAATAGAAGTTCTTTGTTTTGCTTTGCAGCGAAGTGGGGCGGGGGGGGGGGGGGAGGAACTCTTCCTAAATACATGGCTCACGAACATTTCATTTTCCTGGGTGGTAATATTGACCACTTTATGGACTATTATAGATGGACCCATTTTTGTCATATTTATTGCATATTCTGAAAATTGTTGGTCTATTTAGTGAAGGTGTATAAAATTCTTCAGGCTATTTCTGTCGAACCTTTTTGGCATTCTGTCTTCCAGTAATGTTTGAGTATCCACTTTCATTGGTCATTGGTTAAATTACCAGCCATCATTACCTTCTGGTCTTCATCTTTCAGAAGGAACTGAGCAAGGGAAATCAAAGTATCCTAGCGCCAGTAGAAATAGTGAATCCAGCAAAGAATCAAAGAAGGAATAAAGTACAGGAGCTGGAATACTGAGCAAAGGTCCAGGTCTGCAACTCATACTGAATCAACCTTATACTGTTCTATGTTTATAGTTCATCCTGTTCATGCTAAGTTGTAAGTCTTCTCTCTGACCTTAAACTCTCTCTTCAGTAACTGCTCCATGCTCACATATTTTTCTTAAATTTCCAATGCTGTCTTTTAATACCATATTCCTTTTGACCTACAAAAATTGTATGTAAGGAGGAAAGCTCTAGGAAATTAGGTTATAATGAATTCCTTATTATCTTTTCAAATAAAAATATAGTAAATGATCTGGCTGTCCAAAATAACCGAGGGTCCAGGGTTTGCTTGCCTTTCTGTCTGATAAGCAAACCTCTGGGCTTTCAGTGCTACTGCATAAATGAATCGACTTTTAAAAAATATTGATGTCAGAACTATGGGAATGTATATAATTCTCATCTAAGATCTCACAGATTTTTAAAATGCTTATTTCTAGAACTTTGGCTCTTCATCAAAGGTTTTTTGTAGCAAATGACTAAAAATCCTCTCACAGAGCATAGACATATATAAAATCAACACCAAAGCCTAAACCAAGTAGTCTTCCTTCTACCTGTTTAAGATCCCTGGTACTCAGCAAATGTGCCCTAGATGCTTTCCATCTTTCTTTCTAAAAATTGGCCCATTCAGTAATGCACCTTTGGAAGACACAGAAGTCTGCTGGCAATAGTGATTTCCTGTCCTGTCACAGTGTCTGTTACTGAGGGAACTACCCGGGATCTGTAGCTCTAGTAACACTTACTGGGTGCTCCCTATGTGCCAGATGGTCTAAGTGTTTTATGGAACTAACTTTTTAGTCCTCATAATAACCCTTTGAGTTGGGGGCTTTTTCCCTCATATTTCACAGATATGGAAATAGATTTCCCCAAAGTCCCATAACTTACCCAAGGTTCCATCGCTAATAAGTATCCAAATGAGGCCCCACTCCCCAGTGATAACATATTGGTTAAGAGAGCTGTTGGCGATAGTTCTGTGATCTCACTGGTATGGATGTAGTTGTTTATAGGCAGAATTAAACAATAATAATATAATTAATAGTCATATAAATAGAATTGTTCTCATGTAAAGTTTGCCTTTTATTGTGTTGCAGTGGTAAGCCATTGAAGTATCTAAAACGGGTGGGGAACGTCTGGCCTGTGGACGGTATGAGGCCCAGGAAATCATTTGGTCTGGCCCTGCCAAGGCATTAGGAATGAGTTAATTAAATGTTTGAATAAATATAGCAGGCTAATTTTTAAGTTGATAATTTTGAATGGCCCACGAATGATATTATAAATATCCAAATGGCCCTTTGCAGAAAAAAGGTACCCCTGATCTAAAACAAGAACGTGACATGATCAGATTCACATTTGAAATAGGGGCAGGCCATTAGGTAGAAAGAACCCTGGAAGCTCTAGCAGTAAGATCCAGAAAATGAGAGTCTGAACTGAAGCATTGTTTTAGGGAAGAAGAGGAAGAAAACCAATAATGAGCTGACTCTGCATTGGCTGAGAGGATGTATATAAGGAAAGCCATAGGAATATAGATTCTACGTAATTCATTATTATTCTTTCTGAATAAGTATATAATAAATGAACTGGTTCACGGCTGCATGAGTTGAAGGAAGGATAGTGCTCCAGACCATTATTTCCCTGGCTGTTCTGAGTGAGTGGCAAAGGACCAGGACTCTCCTGCCACGGTGTGTTTGGTTATAGGCTTCAGCTATTACTGCATCCGAAGGCCACAGAATGGGTCTTCCTTGCACCTTGCACCTTCTTGAACTCCTGAGCAGCTCAGTATTTCATTGATGTCCCCAAATAAGAAATGTTGTCTGGTCTGTTGTCTTTTTTTTTTTTTGTCTGTTGTCTTTTTACGGGTTCAAGAGAGGGATATTATTTATTTGTTTATTAATTTTATCTTTAAATATAGAAAAGACAAAGATATTTAAATGTCACTGGGAAGGATTCATTTGTAAGAGAGGCTGAAGTATACATGATGAGAAGGAAAAATCAGGTGTGTAACTTTCCTAAACTAGTGAGAAAATAATATCCATGAATAAAAGTAGAGGGCTTGACATTAGGATAAATGATACCTTTTCTAATGTATTAGAAGAGGAAAATGAGAGGATGGTCACAGATCTAAGTAACAAAAGAGTTTAATAATAGGGAGTTGAAGGGGTATCTATTTGATGAGTTCTTATTCCATGAAATAGGTGTCAGAACAACTATTAAGGAGTGGTACAGGGCTTAAAATTTTGAGATGAGGAAGCTGCTTATTCTACTTAAATTTTAATTTTTTACCTAGTAAATATAGTTTGGGATCTATAAAGATGCACACAAATAATCCTATATAATAAAAGCCTAATATGCATGGACCGAACGGCTGAACGACCGTTTGCTATGACGTGCACTGACCACCAGCAGGTAGATGATCAATGCAGGAGCTGCCCATAGGCCCCAGGTCAGCCAAGGCAGGTGCCAGCGGGGGCCTCCCAATCACCCCGCCAGTCACCCCACAGGTAGGCCCTAATCGCTGGCCAGGCCTAGGGACCCTACCCATGCACGAATTTCGTGCATCGGGCCTCTAGTGGTAAAATATAAAGATTTCCAAAAATTAAGACCAGAGGAACAAAAACAACATAAATTTTGGCTATGAGCCCTGAACCTCAGATCTGGCTCTTAACTTCCTGGCTGCCAAAAGGGAGATATAGATACTAATAAGTTGCTTGAAGGTTTTACTGATTTTTAGAATATATAGATATTTTTAAATAATTTTTTTATTTTAGATTTACAGAAAAGCTACCAAAATAGTATAGAAAATTCTCATATGTCCTGCACTCCATTTTCCCAATAATTAACATCTTACATTAAATTTATGGCACATTGATCACAACTAATAAACCAATATTACTACATAATATTAACTAAAGTCTATATTTAGATTTCCTTTTTACAAAAAAAAGTTACTAATGTACTTTTTTGCTCCAGGATCCCATTGAGGATACACTCCATTACATTGAGTTATGTTTGCATGGGCTGCTCTAGACTATGACAGTTCCTCATACTTCTTTTTGCTGACTGTAACAGTTTCGAGGAGTACTGGTCAGGTATTTGTTAGAATGTTCTTTATTTTGGATTTGTTTAATGTTGAGTGGGGAATATCTATATAAGTCATTTGGAATTCTCCTGTACAGGATATTTGCCTAGTCTTCATTTAAGATATACTGTATATTATAAATAGAATGGATGTGCCTTTAACACTCAAAAATTATGAAAATTAATTACTAGTATGGATTACAACTGTAGTTAATCCCTTCTAAGCCAGGCATTTCTATAGTCCCTTGGAGATTTAGTATCTTCCTATGCAACGTGAGAGATTTGGACCATGCTAGTTGGCCTTCACCTCACTTTCTAGTCTTGCACTGGGGTTTTTGATGACCTGAGAGAAAGCCCAAGACTGACCTCCAGTGGCAATCCGTGCTGCTGTCCAAGAAATAAATGCCTATTTGTTGACTTGAGATAAGCTGGAACCAGATAGTTAAGAAAAAGTAACACTCACTGCAAGGAAGTTTCTAGTTTGTTTATTTTTTAATTGTAGTTAGTAAGTCTCAACCTAGAGATGTTTCTTTTAAGAAGTTACCCAAAAATATATTTTTTTCTGTTCTTCTGAAATTTGAGCTACTTGAAAAGAAAAACTGTCTTCATCATTGTATATAGATAAGTGTAATTCTGGATATAACCATTTCATGAATGTCTCTTCTGCTTAAGTAATTTCTTCTTAATAATTCAGTAGAATTTTTTGAAGTCATTTTAGTTTTTCTAAAATATTTTCTGAAGTTAACTTCCCCTTTTTTTTGTTTTTCCCCCAAGGCTTTCTCTCCTCATAGAACCATATTCACATAAATTCTAAGAGACCTTTGCCCCATTAATCTCAGAAGATGTTTGTGAACCTTTGGAATTTGTGTGTATACCTATAGGGAAAAATTCTCTAATAATATTTTTAGCATTCTCCAGGGGATGGATCTAAGTTTTCTAGGTTCTAAAATTGGTCCTTTTTTAAAAGAATGCAAATTACAAATAAAAAGTTTGGTTCAAGGCCTTGAAAAAAAATGTCCTATGCAAGCAAGAGGCTTTGAAGCTGAAATTTCTTACTAACAGTAAGTCTCCTTCAACCAGATTTGGATTGAAACTGACATTACCACTATATTAGTTTTCTATTGCTTTTCTAACCCATTACCACAAATTTAATAGCTTAGAACAAACATAAGTTTATTATCTTTAATTTCTTTAGGTCAGAAATTTGATACAGGTATCTCACGTGACTAAAATCAGGGTGTGAGCAGGGCTCCATGTGTTTCTGGAGGTCTTAGGGAAGAATGCATTTACTTGCTTTTTCTGGCTTCTGGAAGCCTCTTCCATCTCATGGCTCATGGTCTACTCCCTCCATCTTCAGTGCCAACAGTGGTGGGTCAAGTCCTTATTGCATCACATCCCTATGACCTTTCTTCTGTCATTATATCTATCTCTAACCATAGCAAGAAAGTTTTCAGCTTTTAAGAACGCATATGATTTACCTCAGCAGAGTTTGGTGGCTGTAAAAAAAAAAAATGAAACTAGACCACCTTCTTATACCATACACAAAAATAAACTCAAAATGGATTGAAGACTTAAGTGTTAGACTCAAAACCATAAAAATCCTAGAAGAAAACATAGGCAATAAAATCTTGAGCATTTCTCATAATATTGCTTCTGATATATCACCTCAGTCAAGAAAAATCAGAGATAAAATAAGCAAATGGGACTATATCAAACAGCAAAGGAAACCATCAATAATATGAAGAGACTACCCACTGAATGGGAGAACATACTAATGATACATCTGATAAGAGTTTAATGTAAAAAATTTATAAGGAACTTATAAAACTCAACAACAAAACAAAAAAAATAAACAATCCAATTAAGAATTGGGCAAAGGACCTGAATAGAAACTTCTCTGAAGAAGACACACAGACGGTCAAAAGACATATGAAAGGATGCTCAACATCACTAATCATCAGAGACATGGAAATTAAAACTACAATAAGATATCACCTCACACCTGTCAGAATGGTTATCATCAATAAATCAACAAATAGGTGTCAAGGATGTGGAGAAAAGGGAACCATTGTGAAAAACAGTATAGAGTTACCTCAAAAAATTAAAAATGGAACTGCCTAATAACCCAGCAATTCCACTTCTGAAAATATATCCAAAGAAACCCAAAACACCAATCAGAAAGATGATAGGCACCCCTAGGTTCACTGCAGCATTAATTATAACAGCCAAGATCTGGAAGCAGCCCAAATGCCCATCAATAGATGAGTGGATAAAAAAGCTGTGCACCTTTACTCAATGAAATACTACTCAGCTGTGAAAAAGAAGGGAATCTTATCTTTTGCAACAGCATGGATGAACCTAGAGCAGTGATGGCGAACCTATGACACACGTGTCGGAGGTGACACGCGAACTCATTTTTTTGGTTGATTTTCTTTTGTTAAATGGCATTTAAATATTTAAAATAAATGTCAAAAATATAAGTCTTTGTTTTACTATGGTTGCAAATATCAAAAAATTTCTATATGTCACATGGCACCAGAGTTAAGTTAGGGTTTTTCAAAATGCTGACACGCTGAGCTCAAAAGGTTCACCATCACTGACCTAGAGAGTATTATGCTAAGTGAAATAAGCCAGTCAGAGAAAGCCAAAGTGCCATATGATTTCACTTACATGTGGAATCTAATGAACTAATAAGCAAAATGGAGACAGACTCAGACAGAGGGTGTGATATAGGTGAAGGGATTAAGCAAAGAGGAAAAAAGAAAGACTCATAGACACAGACAACATTATAGTGATTGCCAAAAGGAAAGGGGTGTGGGTGGAGGTAGAAAAGGGTAATGGTAAGGTAAATGGTGATGGAGGGAATCTTGACTTGGGGTGGTAAGTACATAGTACAACATACAGGTGATATAGATTGTACACCTGAAACCTGTATAATTTTATTAATGTCGCCCCAATAAATTCAACAATAAAAAACAAAGATCTCATGTGATGGGCCTAGCCGTGATGCTGGGAAGACTAGATGCTGCTGTCACTGTTAGTGATCCTGGGGCCAGCTCTGTGGGACCAGGCCCTTAAAGATAACCACATGGCTGAAAATGGTGATGAAAAAATGGCTCCTCTGGAGGCCAAAATCTGTCATCAAATTCAGTATTATTTTGGTGACTTCAATTTGCCATGGACAAGTTTATAAAGGAACAAATCAAACTGTATGAAGGCTGGGTATCTTTGGAAATAATTATAAAATTCAATAGGTCAAACCGTCTAACAACAGATTTTAACGTAATAGTAGAAGCATTGAGCAAATCAAAGACAGAACTAATGGGAATAAGTGTGAAGATAAAACCAAAATCAGAAGATCTAAACCCTTCCCTGAAGTGACTGATAAGTATAAAAATGATATAAAACCAGATCTGTTTATATTAAAGGCTTCCCTACTGATGCAACCCTAGAAGACATAAATGGTTAGAAGAAGAAGGTCAAGTACTAAATATTCAGAAGAGGGGACCATTGCAGAAAGCATTCAAGGAATCAGTATTTGCTAGGTTCGATAGCACTCAATCTGCTAAAAAATGTGAGGAGATGCCTGGACAAAAGTAGGAAGACACAGATTTGCTGATACTTTTCAAGGAAGTTTACTTTGAAAAAGAAAAAAAGGAAAAAGAAAGCAAAATAAAGTTCAAACTAAATTATGAGATAAAGAAGAGCAAGAAGAAAAAACAAAAGTTAGCAGAATATGCTGAAATGAAAAGTCTGAAGAAAAGACTGGCTGATTGCTGAAATTTTCAGGGAACCTAGATTATCGACCTATAGAGAAGATTTGCACATCCTTTTCTCACACCATGGTGATATCAAATGGATAGACTTTGTCAGAGGAGCAAATGAGGGGATAATCCTATTTAAAGAAAAAGCTAAGGAAGCACTGGATAAAACCAAAGATACAAACAAGGGTAACCTACATTTAAGGAACAATGAAATGACAGGAGAGTACTAGATGGAGATGTGGAAAAAGAAGCATTGAAAAAAATCATAGAAGATCAACAAGAATCCCTAAACAAATGGAAGTCAAAAGGTTGCAGATCTAAAGGAAAAGGAAAGGGAGATAAAGCTGCCCAGACTAGGTCTGCTAAAGGGAAAGTACAGTTTCAGGCAAGAAAACTAACTTGATAGTGGTGAGTGAACGTGATGAAAATGGTGCATCTGGACCAATAAAAGAGCAGAAGAAGAAACAGACAAAGAACTTGCTTCAAAACAGTAGAAAACAAAATGATGCCAGAGACCCGTAGTTTAGTAAACAAATTTTTTTATTTTTTAAATTAGGTTTTCAGTTGCTTTTGTCTCTGGAGGCCTTTATTTTTTTTCTATATTTTATTGATTTTTTTATAGAGAGGAAGGGAGAGGGATAGAGTTAGAAACATTAATGACAGATAAACATCGATCAGCTGCCTCCTGCACACCCCCTTCTGGGGATGTGCCCGCAGCCCAGGTACATGCCCTTGACCAGAATCAAACCTGGGACCCTTCAGTCTGCAAGCCAATGCTCTATCCACTGAGCCAAACCGGTTAGGGCAAGAAGGCTTTTTTTAAAAAAAAACAAAAACTGAATTAGGTCTACTTCAGTGTAGACCTGTAAGACAGGAATTTTTTTGTTGCTGTTTAGCTTGTCTTTGTTATTCAAATGAGGATTTTTTTAAAAAAATGTTCAGTATTATTTCAGATGATTCAAATATCAAAAGAAAAATTCTCGTACTAAATTGCCTTTGTAATATGAGAATGTATTAGTACAAACTAACAAAATATATAATATATAAAAGGGGGAGGGGATCCTCATGTGATTAGATTGAGCCCCACCCACATAACCCAACATAATTTTCCTATTTGAAGATCTGCAACCTTAATCACTTCTGGAAAGTCCTTTATGCCATGCAAGTTAACATATTAACAGGATCTGGGGATCAAAATGTGGACTTCTTCAGGGGGCCATTATTCTGCCAGACACAACGACATTGGAGTTATGTCTTCTTTAGACTTAATAATGATGACCAATGACATAGTCTTACTGACTCAGAAAGCAAGCATTACGCTACCTACCAAAGACAACGGCGTCACAAACAATACAACCAAAAGCCTCAGCGTATTTGTTAGTAAAAGACACAGTACAGAGAAAAGTGTTAGAGATTGCTTATTGTGTATCTTATTTCAATTTGGAGATTAGTGTTATGCTGTTATAACAGTTTGTCCCTGACCTAAAATAATTGTTTTTCTGAAATTTAAATTTTTCAAAACAAAAATGATTGCTGGCATTTTCTCAATTGTTTGTAAATCTCTTTAATGTATGATTTAATGAACGACAGCTAGATTCTCATATCTGGTACAATATTCAATCTGTTCCAATATGCTACTTTAGTTGAAGTATAGGAAGAAAAATCCAGCTTCACACAGATATGTAAAGGGGTTATTTTAATAACCTTTAAGATAATTGTAGGTGTTCTTCTTTGATATATTAAAAACTTGAGATATGTCACTTTCTTTTTTTTTAATATATTTTATTGATTTTTTACAGAAAGGAAGGGAGAGGGAGAGGGATCAAGAGTTAGAAACATCAATCAGCTGCCTCCTGCACACCTCCTTCTGGGGATGTGCCCGCAACCAAGGTACATGCCCCTGACCGGAATCGAACCTGGGACCTTCAGTCCACAGGCCGACGCTCTATCCACTGAGCCAAACCGGTCAGGGCAAGTAGTTTCTTTTTTTTAATCTACTTACAAATTATGTTTCCCAGAAATGTTAAGATTGATGAAAAGTTATGCCATTTTGAGTAGAAACAAATATGTTTTTGTTATTTTGGAACATTCTGTTTTTTAAGCTTATTTCTCCTATTTGAACTACTTCCAGTAGTTTCATTTATCTAAAGAAATTTGGAAAGTAAATAATATCCACCCTCATTTTAAAATGAGAAAACATTGAAAATCAATTTTTATTTATTTGTCTAAGGTTGACCAATTAACTTGATGTTCATTTTAAGTTGAAACCAAGCATTCTGATTCTTAATTCCAGTGCTTTAGCTTTTATAGGCTACTTTCATAGAAAGTCTAGGGGAAATACCATGAAACCCTAGTAAAAGTCCAAAGTGTAGGCTTAATTTGTCTAGGACATTAAATAATCATCTTTCAAGCTTCAAATGTGATTATATAGGCCCTGGCAAGGTAGCTCGATTGGTTAGAGCATGTCCCAACGTGCCAAGGTTACAGGTTCGGTCTCTGGTCAGGGCACATACAAGACTCAACCAACGAGTGCATGAATGGGTAGAACAGAAAATCAATGTTTCTTTCTTTCTCTCCCTCCCTCCCTTCCCCTTTCCTCTCTATCTCTAAAATAAATAAATAAATAATTAAAAAGTGATTATATAAATACTATTAGAGGTTGGGGAAATGCATGATAGTGGTCAAAGAGTACGAACTTCTAGTTAAAACATGAATGAGTTTTGGTAACCAAATGTACAACATGGTGACTGTAGTTAACTTTGTATCGTGTACTTAAAAGTTGCTAAGAGAGATTTTAAATGTTCTCAACACACACAAACTTAATAGTTAGGTGAGGTGATGGATGTGGTAACTAACCTTATTGTAATCATTTCATAATATGTGCATGTATCAAATCTTCACATTGTACACAGTGCTATAGGTCTATTATATTTTCATAAAGCTGAAAAAATACTCTTAGATTAGCAATTGAATATGAATTATATTTACATTCTAACATTCTCAATCTTAGTTCCCTTAAGTAGTGTTCTATGGAAAATGAATTCATTTACTAGTAAACAGATTAAAGAAAAATTTTAAGAATAAGATATACATTTAGTTATTAAACCTCTTACTACTGCAAAAATACATAATAAGATTTTTGCAATAAGCTGAATGAATTTGTTACATAAAAATCTACAAATTGCCCTGGCGGTGTGGCTCAGTTAATTGGGTTTCGTTCTATACACCAAAAGATTGCTGGTTCTCCATCAGGGCACATGCCTGATCCCTGGTAGGGGGCATGCATGAGGCAGCCCATTGATGTTCTGCTCTCACATGGATGTTTTTCTTTCTCTCCCTTCTCTCTAAAAATCAATAAAAATACATATTTTTAAAAATCTACAAATTAACTTTCCATATAAAATGCAATAAACATAAAAAAATTATGTATGGATATTTTATTAGCTGATTGCAATATGGTTGATTTTTGTCAGTGCTTGATTTGTGAGTAGTTTTTGCAAAAACTATACTATTGGGAAGAATTTTAGAGTGTATATCAATATATCTTAAAATTCTCAAGAATCAAATGTTATCGATAGTAGTGATGGTAATAATAGCAATAGAAAAGATCAGGTACTATATGCTCTTTTATTACATGCAATAGCTTATTTAATTCTCAAATAGCTCTGTTGGCAAGATACTGTTATTACTAAGAATAAATAGACCAAAAAAGGCTTTGGGTTTCGTAGTCACTGCCACATATTTATATGTCATGGGAGTAATTTTACTGCCTAAAACGGGTTTTTCACCTTCTAAGCAGTCTTTTAAGCAGTTTTCTGCTTTAGAACAGGAATTTTGTGGTAAATGTTTTGTTTTTTATTTTCTAAATTCATTTCTTAGCAGAATCTGACTTTAGTTTCTATTATAACACTAGTAAAATGGACTGGAAAGTCTCTTAGTCTTTATATAAACCTAATGTTTTTTTTCTTTCTAGAAATAATGGACTCAGAGTTTGGATTTCATTAAATTTTTTCATATAAATACAGATGGATGAAGGATAATATATGTAATGGATAATAATTTTAATTCTGATTTTAGAGGGGGGAGAGAGAGAGAGAGAGAGAGAGAGAGAGAGAGAGAGAGACATCATTTTGTTATTCCACTTATTTATACATTCATTGGTTGGATCTTGTGATTGAACCTGCAACCTTGCCATATTGGGATGATGCTCTAACCAACTGAGCTGCTCAGAAAGGGCGATGTGTAAGAATTTTAGGAGTCTATGTCTGAGGGCTCAACATGATAAAGCTGATAATGATGATAATCATATAGTATGTACTTATTAGTTAAGCATGGTAAGCACTCTTGGAGCATTATCTCGGTTCTTTCTCTAACCTCATAAAATATTCCTAATTTCCACAAGGGGAAACTGAGGCACTGGTCCCCCCCCCCCCAAGATCATATAATTGGTAAGTGATGAAGCCACGATTCCAACCCAGATCATATGTCTCAAGTGCTTGCTGTCTTTGCCATTAGACCAACAATCTGTATTTCTGATCCTGGTTTTACCACTTACCATTTGTGTGCTTGGGCATGTTTCTTAACTTCTTTAGACTTAGATTTTTCTCATCTGTGAAATACAAATAAGAGTAGCTGCTCTTAGCTTTTCATAACTTTTTTAGGGCAGAAAAATTTTGGCTGCATTTTGGGGCTTGTGAGGATAAGTCAGGGAACAAAGGGCTCAGCGCAGTTCTTGGTACACAGAGTGCTCAGTAATAACGTCTGTGGCAGTGATGATGCTGCAATAAAGTCTCTCTTATTGAGTGCCCCAGTTCCTGCCGGTGGCCCTTACCACTGTGCAGCAATACTAGATACCCTCCTAACTGACTCTGCATTCTATCTCATTTTAAGCCAGTCCATTATACACAGCAACCAGGAGTCATTACTCCCAAGTTTATTTAGGGTTGTATCACTCCTTTGTTCAAAACCGTCAATGCTTTCCCTTTGCCGACTGAATTAAATCAGAATGCAGCCATTTACGGAAGGCTTCGCTTCTATCTCCTGCTTTATCTTTTCTACACAGAAACATGTACAGTTCTCATTGGAGGTGGGGATAGTTGTTTGGAAATATTTTAGGTTGTCAGAATTACCGAGCACCCACAACCTGCATTTAGAGTGTTGGGACCAGGGATGTTCCAAGTCCTTCTGTGAGTGTGAAAGTCTCAGACACAAATGGTATCACCCAGATGTGGGGGGTCAACTTCTTCTACCTCCTTTTTTTCCTGTTATCATTCCTTTATCCTGCTAGATTTAAATTTCTCTACCCCTCCTTCTAAATCTGTGGATGTGGCCATCTTATTTAGCCATCAAGGCCAAGCTTAAATATCACTCACATCCCATACCCCTCCAGTTTCTACTTTTAAAATGGTTACTTCTTAAATCTCTTTACTCTTTACACCTGTCTATAATTATTTCTAGTGAAGATTATTACAGTGGGACCTTGACTTATGAATTTAATTTGTTTAATTTAATTCATTTAATTTAATTCGTTTAATTCATTTAAATTCGAGTTTAATTTATGTTTTCTAAATCAGTGTTTTCCTCTTATCAGAATGGAGTTTTATGAGGCAATTAGAGCATTGTTTTTTTATTTGTTTGCTTACTTATTTACATTCCTATTTGTCTACCTTTGTATTCAGCATCCCGTGCTTCATTCAGCAAGGCTGAAAATATAGGCAGGAGTGGCATCTTTACTTCATTCTGTATACCAAGCAGGAGACAGCATAAACTCTTTCATGAAACTAGGTGCTTAGTATGTTTTGTTACATGGACTAGTTAGTAGCCTGGAGCATAAGTTCAAGGTGAAAATGTTTGAAGGCCTTCATACTATTTGGTGGTAAAGTCTCATAGATGTCAAAGCTCCGCAGGACCAGAATGATAGGTTAGGTAAATGTAATGCTAGGTAGATACAGTTTATTTTAACATGTTGGCATCCATCAAAAAACTATATACTTGGAACAAACCATTTAATCCTAGAAAAAAACCAAGAAGATATTGGCCTTTGCTTTGTGTATATGGAAGCCTCTTAGTACTTACTTAATTTCCACTTTTCCTCAATTAAATAAACAAGAATAAATTAAATGACAAATTCAAGGGAGTACATAGATTTACACTTAGAGATTACTGGTAGTCTGTCTAGGCTAATGTGATTTCACTAGAGGAAAAATAACTCCATGAAAAATCTTTTATCTTAAATTATTATTCTTTTAAAAGTGTTTCAGTATGAGAAAGAAGTCTCATGGGTTAGGGAGATTTTAACCTGAGTTTATATGGGGATTTGGACTTGAGCCAGATTATTTAAAAAGAGCTCTGCCTTGCTTGATTATTTAAAACAGAATTTAATGCTTTCATTATTTGAATTAAATGTAAATTTATTTTATTTTGTCTCATACTAAGCAAAAGGCAAATGCCTTTACCAAGTTGCATTATCAAATTTTTGCTTGTCAAAATCAATATCAAGAGGTTTATTTCATATCTATTAAAATTTGTCTTTGTTTCAATGCAAACTTCAGTAATTTTTATTATATTAGTAATTATATTATTAATCTTCTAAATGAAGTAATAAAAAGCATAGAATGAATAGAAAAGCTGGGTTCAAATCTTCGTACAAACCACTTAATGGCTTAGAAAGGTTGGCAACCTGTTTGATTTCTCTGAGTCTGTTTCCTTATCTGTAAATTTGGGAAATACTCCTTAATTCTTAACTTTATTGTGAGACCTAGAAGGAATTATATGATAAAAAAAAAACACAACTTAGGCTTGGCTCTTAGTAGATACCCCTTAAATATTGTAGTAATTAGCACTGCTGGAATTTGCTGCCATAGGTTAATTTATAAGTTTCTTAAAAAGTTTTTTTTAAATAAGGAAGACTGTACACTTAAATATGTTTTGACAGCTTATATTTGTTAATTTTCTGAATTTCTTTTGGATTATTCCACAAATCTAAACTAAATGAGAACTTGCATGCTGTGGTATTATGAAAATAAATCTGAACTAGGCATCAGAGGGATCTTGGCCAAGTCACTTTATCACTGTGGCCTTTAGCATCCTTCTGTATAAAATGGGAGAGTTAGGGGAAGGGAATTGCGAAAGTGAAGTGAACGCCCCTTTCAGTGCTAGAATTCAGTGATTTGGGGGGGTGGGCGGGGAGGGTAAGGGGATATTATCATTCTGATTCATTCCAAAGGTCCAACTTCTTTTCATTATTCTATTGTCCTTGTTCTTTAGTTGATACTACATACATGTATGTGTAAGTAGGTGTTTTCTAAATTTGATGATGATAATCACTAGGGATGCTCATGAAAACTGGTTGAAAATCTTTAGAGATTCGGATTCAATAGGTGTTGGTAGAAGGCCCCAGGAACAATAGTTTAACAAGTGTCTTATCATCAACCCAGTTTAAATTGCTATGTTCTTTTATATTTTATCTAAAAGCTATTTAGATTTTTCTACTCTTTTGGGGGGCAGGGGAAGAGTCTGTTGGGACTAGTCTCTGAACATTTACTTCATTCAACAAATGTTTATTGTACGTTTACAGTGCCAGATAATAAAAGAGTATACTGGCTAGTTAGAGAATTATAAAAAAATAACAGGATAGTGAGTAATAGATGTCTGAAAAAGAGGATGAGGAGCAGAGAATAATTAGTTCTGCCCATAGAGGTGAAGGAGATAGTAGGCAAAAACTTATAAGAAAGGTAACATATGGGATGGACTTTGAAGGATAAATCAGTATTTCCCAGAAGAAAATGTGGGGGAAGGTTTTACAAGAAGCGGGAACAATGTGAACAAGAAATATCAGATACAGCTGGACAACTTTGAGTAATGTGGTAGATGGGGCAGTTCTGGGATGGGTAGATGGGGCAGGACAGTGGCTGGAGGAAAGCTGGTCCTAATATGATGTTAAACAAGGTTGTACTTCATTCTGAGGATAGTGTAATGGAAAGAATGGAGAGGCACATAGGAGTGTGTGCTTCCAAAAGTCCACACTGCCCACTTGTAAAAGGTGCATTTGAGGAATGACTACAAACAACAGGCCCAGTGAGAAGGCAGCTATAGGCCCTATTGAGAGTACTAGGTACTGTGAAGGGCACAACCGCTGGAGTCAGATGGCCTGGTCTTGAATTCTGGTTCTGCCACTTACCAGCAGGTTCTTAAATTTTCTCATTATGTATTTGTGTTTAAGTTTTTTCATCTATAGACTGGGGCATAACTCTACTACTATTGCCTAGAGTTATTATGAGGATGAAATAAGATGATATGTTTAAAGCACCTGAAATAGTGCCTGATCAGTTATCTATCTGATTGACTTGGGCCTGAATTTTGAACCAATTACACCCATGAATTCTTCTCTGAGACACATAGGATGAGTGAAAAACTAGATTTTTGTTCAAATGGGGAAATTGGAATGGATGATGGGCAGGTAACCAATGTCTGCTTCAGTTTCTTTGGTTGGTTTTATTTTTCCTCTTCTGGCTTTTCAGATCAATATAGAATGTTATAGAGTATGAGTTTTGGTGTAAGTCTAGCTTTCAGAGACCAACTCTGGCCTCATCCCTCTATGCCTCAGTGTCTTTGTAGGAATTATGTAAGGATTAAAAATAACCTTAAGTGCCGAAACCGGTTTGGCTCAGGGGACAGAGCGTCGGCCTGCGGACTGAAGGGTCCCAGGTTCGATTCCGGTCAAGGGCATGTACCTGGGTTGCGGGCACATCCCCAGTGGGAGATGTGCAGGAGGCAGCTTCTCTCTCATCGATGTTTCTAACTCTCTATCTCTCTTTCTTCCTCTCTGTAAAAAATCAATAAAATATATTTAAAAAAAATAACCTTAAGTTAAGGGACTTAATACATAAGGACTCAATAAATAAGTATGGTTGATATTAACATTTTTGCTGAGATTTTTTAAAAATTGTAAACAGTGAAATAAAAGTGCCTTTTTCCTGCTGAGACCCATTCTATTTCTAGATAGTTGTTCAAATAAGTGAACAAGGAAATGTCCATTAGAGAATCTAGGTGGTATCTATAATAATAAAAGTGTAATATGCTAATTAGACTGGACATCCTTCTGGATGACCTTCCTAAGGGGAAGCCAGGGCTGCGAGGGAAGCCCGGGTCCCGGGTGCCAGAGGGAAGCCGGTGCCGGCAGCCAGGGGAAGGAAGGCCTACTCTTGCACAAATTTCATGCATCGGGCCTTTAGTGTATAATATAAAACAGTACATATAATAAGCTTACTAAAAATTTAATATTTTAATATAGTATGGTAGGCTTACTATAAAATACTTTCATCTTTTTGTGTATTTGAATATTTTCATGATGACATGTTGGAAAAAAAAGGTAGTTTACAAGAATGACATTGTTGTAATAAAAACCACTGAGGCCTGGCTGTTGTGGATCAGTGGATGAGTGTCAACCCATGAACCAAGAGGTCACCTGTTCAATTCCCTGTCTGGGCACATGCCCAGGTTGCAGGTTTGATCACCAGTAGGGCCGTGCAGGAGGCAGCCGATCAATGTTTCTCTCTCACTGATGTTTCTCTCTCTCTCTCTAGCTCTCTCCCTTCCTCTCTCTCTCTCTCTCTCTCTCTCTCTCTCTCTCTCTCTCATTAATTAAAAACATATTTAAAAAACAGTGAGGGTGACTCAGAAAAACTAGAAGCCAAAATTCCTCTTCCCAATGATAATTCAGGTGAATTGCTGGAATGATACTATCCCCTTATGTCTCAAGCATTCCATTTCTTTATGGGGAAGTGCATGGTCTGAAATTCTGGGTTTCCCACCTTGAAATTGTTTGGCATTAACCATTTTGTATGAGCAGGCTGTGGCACAAAAGGACAAGGACGTCTAGATGATCTCTCACTAAAAGATCTTTGGAGTTAGCCATTCAGAAATAAAGGGGTGGGAGGGGAATCAAGAAAGTGACTGCTTTTGACTATTATGTATGTGCCAGAGGCCCTGTGGTTACAAGAATGAATAAAATACCTTCTCAACCTTGACAGAGCTTGTACTTTCTGTCAGGACTCCCTCAACAGTAACTAATTATGGTACACAATAAGAACTCCCATAACATTGTGTCTGAGAGCATAGTGGAGAAACAATTATTAATAGATCCTCATAGGGTCTTCCAGACTCCTTCAGTTAGTTAAGAAAAAATGGTTGAATCTTGAGATTATTTTTATAGAGTTTTGATATTTGTTTAAGAACACAGGAACCTGGTCTGTTGTTAACTCACTAAGCTTCATGAGAAACGGAGACTACCTCCAAAAACTGGACACCTAACTTCCTTTTCAGCAGAACTTCCAGTGCTTCTATATATGGTGATATAGTTGAGAAAGATTACCTATGTGCCCTCTCTTCTCCATAAATAAGAATGGAGAGCAGGCTTAGCTGGTTTGGCTCAGTGGATAGAGCATCAGCCTGCTGACTGAAGGGTCCTGGGTTCAATTCTGGTCAAAGGCACATGCCTAGTTGTGGGCTTGATCCCCAGTAGGGGGTGTGCAGGAGGCAGTCCATCATTGATTCTCTCTCATCATTGATGTTTCTTTCTCTCTCTCTCTCTCTCTCTCTCTCTCTCTCTCTCTCTCTCTCCCCCTTCCTCTCTGAAATCAATAAAAATATATTACCAAAAAAAAAAAAAAGAACGAGGGCCATCAAGGGCAAGCCAAGGACTTACAAAATAAATTGACAGTAGCCAGGGCCAAGACCTTGACTTTAACCCCCACTGCAGTCTTTTTCCCTCTCCTGCCATATACATCATTCTCGTCTCCCACAGGTTATGTCTTAAGAGTTCTCTGTTCTCACCCCAGCAATTTGGACTCTGTCCATTCGCCTCTTCCAGTAACGGATCCCATGGCCCACTTTTCAGAGCTGTTTCTGCCTTACCCTGCTGCCTCCTGTTTCCTTAGTAGGACTTTTTTGTCCTTTCATGAATGTTTTGTTGCAGAACTCATTATGATGGAATCAGACCTGTGTAAGAAGTCATTTTTGTAACCATTGTCAGTTCATAGAAGGGCATGTGGTTTTAAAGACTGAAGAAACCTCCAGAAAGTTTCTCAGAAGTCTTTCACCTATCTGTTAAGAGATTATTCAAAGAACTTTTTTTCTACATTTATTCCTTTTTGTGGAATATATGAATGAATAAGTGAATGAGCAAAAGACAAGACAATAGTCATGTGTAAAATTTTTGACAAGCTATAGATAATAACCTCTAACACTGGTATAACTCTTTACAAGCCATGAAACTTTTTCACTTACATCATTTACTTTAATCTCACACCATCCCTATAAAGTAGGTATTTTCTCTATTTTATGTGTCATCAGTGAGATCCAGATATGTTAAGGTCCCACTGGTTAAGTGAAGAAACCAGATTTGACCTACAGGTCTTCTGATTCTAATTCTATAGCCACTTCATCCTGCTCAGATTTTTCTGAATCTAGGGACACATTGGTTTTGGTAAATGAAATACAAGCAGAATCTTTTCTTAATTCTTAATTGACAGACTAGAATTTACAGCTACTGCAGGGAGAGAAATGTTGGCTCTAATGAGTGAAAGCTATTTTATATAGGTCGCCAATGCAATTCTAGCCAGAATGCCTACGAAATAAAAAGCAATAAGATTTATTTTTAATCTATAGATAAATGTATCATGAGGAGAATGAACTGGGATTGTAATGTGAGGATTATCATTTATTTCACTGTATGAGGTTAATATGTTCAAAAAGAAACTGCCGATCTTTCTCTTCCTCCAAACTACTCCACCTATAGTCTTTTTTTATATCAGTCATTGGCAACTCCTATTTTCATAGTTGCCAAAGAAGCCAAAATTTATGAACTCATACCCACCTCCTCTTTTTCCTTTTTTTTTTTTGTTAATCCTCACCCAAGGATTTTTTTTCCCCATTTATTATTAGAGAAAGTGGAGGGAAGGGGAGAGACAGCAAGAGAGAGAAACATTGAGTGAGAGAGACACATCCATTGGTTGCCTCCTGCATGCATCCTAACCGGGGCCAGGGGTCAAGTCTGCAACCGAGTATGTGCCCTTGACTGAAATCAAACCCAAACCCTCAGTCCATGGGCCAATGTTCTCACTGCTGAGCAAAACTGGCTAGGGCCTCTTTTTCTGTTATACATCACATCTAATCTGTCAGGAAACCCTGTTGGCTCTACCTTCAAAATATATCCAGAATTTTACTCCTTCGCACCACCTTCACTCCTTTGCCCTGATCCAAGCCGCCATCCCCTTTCACCCTGCTTACTGAGTAGGTAGCCTCCTGTCTCATTTCCTTTTTGCACCCTATTCTCCCTGCCTTATATTCTGAATACAGCAGCCAGTGTGTTCCTTTTAAAACCTAAAGTAACTTAATCTGTTGTCCCCTCAGAAGCTTTCTTCACTGGCTCCTATTTCTCTGAGAGAAAAGCTGAGGTTTTTATAGTAACAACTTTATCGGCCCTTTAAGATCTTACCCCCCCCCCCTTCCTCTCATACTGCGCTCACCATTGCTTACTCCACTGCTGCCACGCTGACCTCCTTGCTCCTCCTTGGTTACTCCTGGTGTGATTCCTGCTTCCAGGCCTTTGCATGGTCTCCTTTCTAGCAGCCACACAAGTCCTTACTCAAACGTCTCCATCCTAAAGAGGCCTATCATGACCACCTCATTTAAAATCTCAGTCCTTCCTCAGAATCCCTGGTCTCCTTTACCCTGCTCTTATTTTTCTCATACCATGTGGGAGCTCAGTGCCGATTTGCTAGTGAATAAACAATGAATGCATTTAGTGAGTACCAAGCAAAGACTTTGCAGTTATTGAGGATGTAATACTGTGCTGGTTTGGACAGCAGTTGACCAATATGAAGCCCTACTTGATAAAGCTGCCTGTAGAGGTTTTGGAAGTGAGAGAGATCCGTAGGACTGAACAGAGTTAGTCCAGTTACAAAACTCCTCAACTAAAGAGTGATGGTTTTTGTTTTTAAGGGGAAAGGAAACTGTATGATGAAATTGCTTGTGGCTTCTTAAATAATTTTTATCTAGCACTTGACATAACATGGCTTTCCTAAATCTGTAAGGAAACCAGGTATTCTACATTTCACTTATTGAACAAGTATTTTTCAATATACCTATTATGTGCTAGTCACTGTGTAACTAGTTTTCTGTTATGCTGTAGTATACTTGTATTTAATGTATAAAAGTGAAGGCCTCACTGGTTTGTTCGGTTAGCTGCCTGCCAGGCCTGCTTGTATGAATTTCCTCAGCATTTGAAAGTCATATACTCTGCACAGGCAGAGATAATGCTACTCACTTATCATTAGTAGAACATGCACTTGGACTTGGAATTCCTCTTTTGCAATAGTAGTGTGAACAGTGGCTCACATTTGCAAAAGTATTAGCCAGAATAGGGATGTAGGCTATGTCTATAAATGGAATTTTTTTCGGTGTGAATCTAACTTAACTGACCCAATGCTGAATGAACTAACTTTGACAATACATTATGTGGGCTCATGATATGCAGAAATTGGAAAAGCTCACTAGTGGGCTATGTCTGTCAGTTGGTGGCCAGTGCAGGCAGATTCGATCCTTACTTGTTTTTCTCATGCTCTGGCCAGGCCAGTTCTTTTGGGTTAAAGCACCATTTCCCTTTTAATGTAGTAAGCACTTTTCCCCCTATAAAATAGCCCAGTTCTTGGAACGGAAACAGCATTAGGTCTTTGTAATTTGGGTAGTTTTTAGCACTGGATTGTTTAGTTTGTAAAAATATTTGATTTAGACTGAGCCTGTGGCCTGATGATGTTTAGAAGAGTGCCAAAGTGTAACTTGTAGAAGATGCCAGTAAAAACCATAGTTGGAAGCGGTGAATAATGGTTGCATCATTTTCCTGGTAGGTGTAACCAGGCCTGAAAATCCATCACTGCCATTTTAAAATGTGTTCCTAAGAACAAAGTCGACTGGTATTCTGCAAACTATGTTAAATAGCGAAGTCAGATACCTGCCATTGCCTTGCGCCGCTGTCGCATCGTCTTCACGTTGTTAAGGAAGCTTTGTTTCATCGCTGTGTGTTATTGCCAAAAACAGCAGTAAACTTTTCCCCTGCCCTTTAACGAGCATTTTTATTCCAGTGAAAACCTTGAAATATATATTTTTTTCACTGTGATTTAACTTTGATGTCAGGCAAATTCTTGTTAACAAAATTTTTGTATAGTGTCTTAAAACTTTTCCTAAAATAACCTCCCTTAAATAAAATTTAAAGTCTAATAAGTAGGGAAAAAATAAGTACATTTGGTTAAAACAAAACAAAATTTTGTGAGTAATGTGAAATAATCAGATCAACACAACAGATCAGATTTCTCGATTAATAAAGTACAACAAAAGATTTTAGGACTCAACTGAAGTACATTCAATGTGTTTAATAGCACGAGTGGTGTTGATTAGTGCAGGATACTTCTACAAATACTGAATGTACCTCTATAATTCCCTGGCCCTTCTTATGAATGAAATGCACCTCAGAGCAAGCATATTTGTGTGTTTGCATGCCTGCCTTCGGCTATATAAGAGAAGCAGAGGTGCGCAGTGAATGGAATCAGAAAGCCAGTATGGGTCTGGGACAGAGTTGGGAATAGACAGAATGGGAAATGAATTATTGGCATCTGATAGATTTGAGTACACTGATTCAGGCATGGAAGGCAGGTGGCAAAAGGAAATAGTGTGATTCCTGTTTTTTCTTCAGCCCATAGACCTAGGACCTCTCTTTCAAGGGAGGGAGTGTTCCTCCCTTTTCAAAAGGTTTACGTTGTAGTAGGCATGCCCTCTTCGTTGAGGAAGAGTGTATGCACAGGTGCAGTGGGAGAACAGAACATGGGACTCGGCCTCATGGGAAATTAAACCCATGAACACAGGCTACTCTATCCGCAGCAGTTCTTAGGAATATTTCTGTACAACCTCAAGCACAGTTTATACTTGTTTATAAAAGAGTAAAAAAACAGAGTGAGAGAGAGTGAGAGACAAGACTAACTCCTTTTACTTTTTCCCTTAGTTGGCAAGCATTCCCACCAATCTGACTGAAAATGTGTCTCTTTGATCTGATGTTTGTACTGTCCTTATTTCATTTTTAACTTTACTTATACCTGAGGTGAGGACTGCAAGAAGCACTTAAACACCAGGGGCTGGAGGAAGCTGGATAGAACCTACAGGAAATCCATTTTCAGACCAGGCCTGTTAGTAGAGTGACCCTAAAATTTATCATCTGAACAGAAAAATTTTTAGACTAACAGTGGACACTATTAATAAATAAGACAATAGGTGTGAAATATGACTGACTGGGGCCATCTCAGACATGTGGCCATTTGAATGGAATGATTGGTAGGAAGCTGTGTATGCTTCAGCTCCAAACACCTTACTTTCTCTAAGGTTTCTGTAAAATATCAAGGGGAGACAGAAAAACAATAGATAAAATCAACAGAACCAGAGCTTGGTTCTTTGAAAAGATTAGTAAAATTGGAAAACCCTTAGTTATACTGACCAAGAAAGATTCATATTATTAAAAACTGAAATAAAAAGGACATTAATACAAACCTTACAGAAATAAAAAGAATTAGAAGAAAATACTATTACACACATATACAAAAATTAATACAAAATTGATCAAGACCTGGATTTAACAGCTAAAACTATGAAACTCTTAGAAGAAAACATAGAAGTAAACTTCTGTGACCTTAGATTACGCAATGATATGTTAGACATGGCACAAAATACTTAAGCAAGCTAAGTAATTGAGTAATAGGACTTCATCAAAATTAAGAAAGTGAAAAGCCACACCTGCTAGAATGGCTACCATCAATAAATCAACAAACAAGTGTTGATGAGGATGTGGAGAAAAGAGGTCCCCAGTACACTGCTGGTGGGAATGCAGACTGGTACAGCCACTGTGGGAAACAGTATGGTATTTCCCCAAAAAATTAAAATTGGAACTGCCTTTTGACCTAGTGGTCCCACTTCTGGGGGTATAGATCCTAAGAATCCCCAAATACTCATTCAAAAGAATATATGCACCCCTATGTTCATTGCAGCATTATTTACAATAGCCAAGCTTTAGAAAGAGCCCATGTGTCCATCTGTTGAGTGAATAAAAAAGCCGTGGTATATTTACACAATGGAATACTACATGGCCACAAAACAGAAGAAAATCTTACCTTTTGCGACACCATGGATAGACTGGAGATTACTATGCTAGGTGAAATAAGCCAGTTAGAGAAAGACAAATATCATATTTTCTGACTTATATGTGGAATCTGATGAACAAAATGAACAACATAGAAACAGAGGCATGGATATATGAAAATGACTGACAGCTGTCAGAGGGGAGGGGTATTGGGACATGATGGATGAAAGAAGGTGAAGGGATTAGCAAAAAACATATATACATAATACATAGACACAACAGAGTGATGATGGCCAGAGGAAAAGCAAGGTGGGGGTCAGGTGATGTGGGCAAAGCGGGGTGGAAATGGGGATGGAAAGAGACTTTGCTTGGGCGATGGGCACACGATGCAGTGCAGATGATGTTTTGTTTGGTTGTACACTTGAAACCTGTATGGTTTTGCAAACCAATGTTACCCCAACAAATTCACTTGTTTTTAAAAAAACTGATGAGATACCATTTCAAATGGATTAGATTAGAAAAATATTTAGCAGTAGCTAGCAGAGTTGAAAATATATACTCTGTGACTCAAACAATTCCACTTCTAGAAAAATTCTTGTCCCTGGACACAAAGAGATACAAAAAGGATGTTTGTTGCAGTGTTCCTTGTGATGCGAAAAAATTGAAAAGCACCCATATTTCATCAGTGATGGATGCACAAATCAATTTATGATGTGGGTTGAGTTGTCCAAGTCCTAACCATTATCTGTGAATGTGACCTTATTTGGAAATAGTCTTTGCGGGTGTAATTAAGTTAAGGATCTCTAGATGAGACGATCATGGATTGGGGGTGAGGACTAATTTCAAAGGTGATAGTGCTTATAAGAAAAGGAGGAGACACAGAAGTAGGGATGGGAGTGATGCATCTCATCCATAAGTCAAGGAATGCCAAGTATTGCCTGCACCATCGGAAATGGAGAGGCCTGGAAAGAATTCTGTCTCGGAGCTTTCAGCAGGAACCTACCCTGCTGATGCCTTGATGCCGGATTTCTAGCCTGCAGAACTATGAGAGAACCAGTTTCTGTTGTTTAAGCCACCCAGTTTGTGGTACTATGTTATGGTGGCCTTGGGAATCTAATAAAATGCCCAGATCACAGGGATACCTAGAAGAGGTTATAGTTATGGGGTTCTCCTCAACCAAGAGAATGGGAACATGAAGCTAACGATCTTCCACAGTGCAAATCAGTATTGTCCTGATTTGAGGCTGAAAGAGCCCTTGCAAACCATGTAGTCCAACTCCCCCATCTCAAGATGAGGATGCCCAGACAGGAGGAATAACTTACCCAAGGCCCACATCTGTCTCACTCCAGAGGCTGTGTTCTTCCTGCTTCAGCTGTGGCACTGGCACTAGGATATATCCAGTCTTCTCAGATCCACGTGGCAGGACTGGAGGAAGGAGCCCAGAAGCTGGAATCGGGAGGCTTGAGTGAAGGTCTCTGCCCTCCCACACTCTCCCAGCATGGCAGGGAAAGGTTGTGTCTCCTCTAACCCTTCCATTCCTCTTGCTGACAGGCCAGCACTGGCATCTCTGGATTGTAAAGATCAAATGAGAAAATATATGTGAAAAGATCTTTATTAAAATGTAAATCACTATACAAATAGTAGTACCATCATCCAGTCTAACCTCAGAAGAGTAAAATTAAAATTCATAAAGAGAGTGTATTAAGCAGAATCATAACATGACCCCTAATGGCCTTCACATGTGTATAACCTTCTCCCTTTGAGTGTGGGTGGGACCTGTGAGAATGATGAGCTGTCACTCCCATGATTATATTACACTATATCACAAAAGGGATTTTCCCTGGGTGCGTCTGACCTAGTTGCTGAGTGTGGTCCCTGGCCAGCAGCTCGAAGGAAAATGAGGACCTCAGTCCTATAGCTGCAAAGAGGTGAATGGTCTTGGAAGATGACCCTAAACCAGACGATAACTGCAACGTCTTGATTTTAGCTTTGTGATACCCTTAGCTGAAAACCCAGCCATGCCATGGTGGACTTGTGACCTAAAGAATGTGAGCTAATAAGTGGGCATGTTTGGGGGGGGGCGGGGGGGGAAGAAAGTGAAAAGACAATCCACGGAATGGGTGAAAATATTTTCAAATGGTTTATCTGGTAAGGAAACTTGTTTCTAGAATGTATAAAGAATCCTTGCATATCAATAATAAAATTGGACAAAGGATCTGAATAGACATTCTCCAAAGAAGATATACAAATGGCCAAAGGATACATGAAAAAACTATAAACATCATTAGCCATCAGGGAAATGCAAATCAACACCACCATGAGACACCACTTTACACCCGCTAGTATGGCTATGATCATAAAGACATAATACCAAGTGTTGGTGAAGCTGTGGAGAAATTGGAACGTTTATATATACAATTGATGGGAATGTAAAATGTTGAAGCTGTTTTAGTAAATAATCTGGCAGTTCCTCAAAAAATTAAACAGAGTTATATATAACCCAACAGTTTCACTCCTAGATATATAACCAAGAGAAATGGAAACATATGCCCACACAGACTCTCGTACCTGTTCAAAAATAGCTAAAATGTGGAAGCTGTTCAAAAATAGCTAAATGTGGAAGCAACCCAGGTGTCCATCAACTAATGAATGAATAAAATATGTTATATGCATACAGTGAAATATTACTCAGCTATAAAAAGGAATGTAGTACTGATACATGGTACAACAAACCAGTCATAAACGACCACATGTTAAATAATCCCATTTCTATGCAATGTCCAGAATAGCTAAGTCTGCAGAGACTGAAAGTAGAGTAGTGGTTATGGGGGGCTGGATGGGAGGGAGGAAAGGGAAGTAGTGAAGGAAAGTGACTGCTACTGGGTATGGGGTTTCTTTCTGGAGTGATAAGAAATGTTCTAAAATTGATTGTAGTGACAGTTCTACAACTCGGTACATGTACCAAAAAGCATTGATTGGTATACTTTAAGTAGATTAAATATATGATATGTGAATTGTCTCAACAAGGCATATATTTAAAAATTATATCGTGGCGTGGTTGACCTGCAGCAGATTTGAACTTTGTGGCCCTCAAGTCACGTGCATATGCATTCATGACACAACCATCCTGGGGCAACGTTGCTTTTATCTGGTTGACATATTATGTATCCTCTGCCACCCACTAACCCCATCGCCATAAGATTTTCTTTTAGAAGGGATACTGTGGCTAAAACGTAGTTTGAAGAAGTCCCTGGAAACGATGAACTCCAGAACCTCTTCCAGCTACAATAAACCGTGATTCTGATGCATTGAAATGAGAACTTGGATTTGGCCTAGATCACTCTTATTTTAACTCTATGTCGACAAGAGGAAAGCTGTGAACAGACAGTTTTTTCCCACGTCGCTGCACAGGTGTGACTTAGTGGAAACTGGAGCTCAGCCAGGTCTTCAGTTCCCTGGTGCAGTGCTCTATCTCCGGGCTCCGCTTCCTGTTCTTGAGTACAGTGATTTGCTAAAATAGAGACACCTGGTCCCAGCACCTTGCAATGGAATTTTCCTTTCAGCATTTCAAAATATATTCCTATATTGATGAAGGCTCTCTCTGGGAAGCCATCTGTCTGAAATCTGTAGTAATAAAATAAAAAAATAAAAAAATAACTCCCTAGGCCCTTAGATATTGATAGTGGTTTCTTCAGCTTTACTCCTTTCTCCTGCTCCTTTTTCCTTATTGTTTTATTCATTCATTTATTTACAAAGCACCACTAGCAGTGAACAAAATTAACTAGTTCTAACAGTGATGGGTCTTGCCATTTAATAAGGAGACATATTAACAACAACAACAAGCTGTAGAGAGTTCAAATTTTGGTAAGTACTATGAAAGAAACAAATAGGGTTCTGAGATAGAGACGCTGTAGGTTATGATTTTGAAATAAGCACTGGAATTACATTGCCAACGTCTGAATCCCAGGTTCACCATTTACTAGCTGTGTGATTTTGAGCAAGTTAACTTCTCTGAGCCTCAGTTTCTTTATCTTAAAATGTGGATAATGATAATATCTACTTTATAGAGTTGTTCTGACGATTAAATGACTTGATATAGAAAAGTGCCTGCATCTACTAAGCGTACATAGAAAAATGCTTGACCAATCTAAACATCCAATAATTGTTGTCTATGCATTGGTATCATTGCTTTGAATCAGCTAGTTAGGTTATCTTTGTTGCCATCTACACCATCATCACTGTCATCCACATACACTTACCTCACTTCCTATACATTCTTTGTTCACAAGATTTACAGAAACTGATGTTGTGTGGTTCTGAACTCTAGAATCCTATAATCTACTTAAGAGATAGAGTGTAAGGATGAAAAGAAAATAGCAATAGAAGGTAACATTCTAAGTACCAGATAAGGGATAAAGATAATGTCCTATAGGATTGTGGGCTAGAGAGAAGTTATTGTGGGCTTATAAAGGGAAGGCTTAATAGAGGAAATGGATTCTTAAGAAGGAGGGCACTCCAGGCTGGGAGAACAGCATGAGTGACGATGTGGAGGCAAGAAGGTAATTGTGAAGTTCCATAACGGAGAATTTGACAAGAGGAGTGGTGAGGGATGGGTTAGAGAGGAAGTCCCAGAATTATTGGTTAAATTATTCAGTAGGAAGTGGTCTGCCGTGACCAGATTCTGAGCTAAGGTGATCAAATAAGATTTTTCTCATTCATCTCCTGAAGTCCACTACTTCATACATTGCTTTCTTTCACCTCCCCTCATAGTCATCTTGCCAGTTGCTTTCTAACTGGTGGTGCTACCTACAATCTCTCTGCTCTCTCATCCTCTACTCCTACTGCCCATTTTCCTCATATTGAATTTTCTCAACCGCCATTTTGTAATCTGCTTGCTAAGAAAGTTCTTATAGTTTTCCATTGTCTAAAGCAGTATATCTCAAACATTAGTGTGAATAAAGATTACCGGGAGTTTGTTACAAGTACAAGTCGCCAGGTCTCACCTTCAGGTAAGACACTCCTGGCACGGGGCCTGAGAATCTGTTTTAACAAGTGCATTAGGGATTCTGATATAGGTGGTCAACAGGCTCTGCTCTGAGGAAGACTGGCATAAAACTAAGAATTCAAGTTTCTTAACCTGCCATCTAGAATCCTCCTTTATCCTGCCTTTCCAACTTCATCTTTCACTGTTCTCATCAATACATTGTTTGTTTGAGCCAAATAGGACATTACCTTTTCCATACACTTATACATGCTCTTTTTTTTTTTTGTCTTTTGTCCCTTTTTCATTTATGTCTCCCTCAACCTCAGTGTTCTTACTGCCATTTCAACAAGTACAAATTCTAGCTTCTTTCAGTCTTGGTTCAGATGTGCCTGAAAGATTTAGAAGGCAGATTTCAAGTTTAACTGATCCTTATATCTACTCCCTCACCAAGGGACCTAAATGAGTACCTTGTAAATTATTCAGTTCATTTGTTCCTTCCTTAATTCCTTCTTTAAATATTTATTGAGCGCCTACTATGTACCAAGCACTGTTCTGAGTGCTGGTGATTAAGTAGAAAAATAGGAAACACTCAGAAAGTCTGTTTTCATAGACCTTACATTCTACTGGGACAAATGTCTGTAAGTAAATATTAAAAGTGTTTTAAGAAGAGTAAACTGGCAGTGCTATATGTGATAAGTTAGGAAAGGAAAAGATCAGTGAAAGAAGCTAATTAAGGAACTCTTGAACTAGCCAGTATAAAGGGCCAATAAAAATAGAAAATACAAAGGAAACAGTAGGAATAATTAATAGTCATTCTTTCATCAGTACTTGGTGGGACCAAGAAGGTATATTTAACATTTGAGCTTTTTGAGAAGGAACAAATAAATAAAATGTTAAGGTTTAGAGGTGGTATTTGGGGGGAAATATTTTTAAATGATATGAAGATCTTTTAGATGTGTGATACTGATAATAAGACATCCAAATAGAAATGCTCAATAGAATTAGAAATTTGGAGGTCTTGTAAGAGCCCAGCCTTCTCCAATTTAACTTATGAATATTGTTTCAATTTCAGCTGTCCCAAGGCCAAAATCCTCCTAAGAAATACTCTATGTCTCACTCATTTGATTTTCTAGGGATGTGGCAATACTCTATGTCTTAGCTTCATTTCTCTATTCTCCAAATGTTTGGCTAGAATGAGGTCTAGGCCCAACCCCAGAAAACTACCTCTAATTATAGCTCTCCCTTAAATAGTTCTTAGCTGATTGGGGGTTTGACTTGCTGGAGGAACAAGGAAGACATCATAATTGCACTAGAGAATCCTTTAAATTTTGGTATGGTGGTGACTGTCATCATCTCCCTATGTGAAGGTCACTACAGTCATGTATGTTTCTTGGGAATACAGGCAAAGTTTTGAAAGGCAGAATGTTAAAGAATTAGCTAACACTTAGATGGGTTGAAATGCTGCTTGCAAGTCTGGAAAATCATCTTTCTCCATTTTTGTAGTTGCCCAGGCCAAAAAACTCAAATTATTTTTGACTCTTATTCTGCTCTCATAATACCCAACATCCATCATCAAATGTATGTGTGTGTGTGTGTGTGTGTGTGTGTGTGTGTGTGACATAAAATTATATTGTCAACATGTCAACATAGTACAGGTCTACCAGGTTTTATTGAAATTTGCAGGTATTGCTTTTTTTTCTTACAAATTAAAAGTTTTTGGAAACCTTGTATTGAACAAGTCTATCAGCACCATATTTCTAACAGCATTTGCTTACTTCATGTCTCTGTGTCACAATTTGGTGATTCTCCCAATATTTTAAACATTTTCATTATTGTTTTTGGTATGGTGGTCTATAACCAGTGAGCTTTGATGTCACTATTGTAATTGTTTTGGCGAACTAAATTGACAAATGTATGTGTTCTGACTATTGCACCAACCTATTAATCCCTTGTCTTCCTTCTCTCCTTGGGCCTCCCTATTTCCTGAGACACAACAATATTAAAATTAGGTCAGATAACAATGCTACAGTGATCTTCAAGTGGTCAAGTGAAAGGAAGAGTCACACATCTCTCACTTTATATCAAAAGCTAGAAATGGTTAAGCTTAGTGGGAAGGCATGTTGAAAGACAAGATAGTCTGAAAGCTAATTCTCTTGTGTCAAACAGCCACTTTTTGAATGCAAAGTAAAAGTTCTTGAAGAAAATTAAAAATGCTACTCTAGTGAGGACACGAATGATAACAAAGCAAAACAGCCTTATTGCTGATATGGAGAAAGTTTAAATTGTCCAGATAGATCAAACCAGTCACAACATTCCCTTAAGCCAAAGCTGAATCCAGAGCAAGGCTCTAACTCTCTTAAATTCTATGAAGGCTGAAAGATGAAGCTGCAGAAGCAAAGTTTAAAGCTAGCACGCGATGGTTCATGAGGTTTAAGAAAAGAAACTTTATCTCCATAACATAAAATTGCAAGGTGAAGCAGCAAATGCTGATGTAGGAACTAGAACAAGTTATCCAGAACAAGCTAAAGCAACTAATAAAGGTAGCTACATGAAATAACAGATTTTCAATGTACATGAAATAGCCTTCTATTGGAAGAAGATGCCATCTAGGACTTTCATAGCTGGAGAAGTCAATGCCTGTTTTCAAAGGACAGGCTGGCTCTCTTGTTGGGAACTAATGTAGCTGGTGACTTTAAGTTAAAGCTCATTTATCATTCCAAAAATCGTAGGGCCTTTGAGAATTACGCTGAATCTATTCTGCCTGTGCTCTATAAATGGAACAACAAAGACTGGTTGGCAGTACATCTGTTTACAACAAGGTTTACTGAATAGTTTAAGTGCAATTTTAAGAACTGCTTAGAAAAGAGATTTCTTTCAAAATATTACTTCTAATTGACAATGCACCTGGTCACCCAAGAGCTCTGATGCAATGTGCAATGAGAGTAATGTTGTTTTCATGCCTGTTAACACAACAGCCATTCTGTAGCTCATGGATCAAGAAGTAATTTTGGCTTTCAAGTCTTATTATTGAAGAAATACATTTAAGGCTTAGCTGCATAGGTAGTGATTCCTCTAATGGATTTGGGCAAAGTAAATTGAAAACCTTCTGAAAAGCATTCACCATTCCAGATGCCATCAAGAACATTCATGATTCATGTGAAGAGGTCAAAATATCAACACTAACAGGAGTTTGTAAGAAATTGGTTTCAACCTACATGGAGGACTTTGAGGGGTTCAAGACTTTCAGTGGGAGAACTAACTGTAGATGTAGTGGAAACAGTAAGAGAACAGGAATTATAAGTGGAGCTGGAGATGTGACTGAATTACTGCAATCTCATGTCCAAAGTTTCACAGCTGAGGAGTTGCTTCTTATGGATGAACAAAGAAAGTTTCTTGAGATGGAATCCACTCCTGTGAAGTTGATGTGAAGATTGTTGAAAGACAACAAAAGACTTCGAATATTGCATAAGCTGAGTTAATAGAGCAGCCTCGGGGTTTGAGAGGATTGACCTCAATTTTGAAAGAAGTTCTGTGGGTAAAATGCTAGCGAAACAGCATCACTTGCTTGAGAGAAATTGCTCGTGAAAGGAAGGGACACAGTGTGGCAAACTTCATTGTTTTCTTGACCATTTTGCATTTCAAGTCCATTGCACTATTAAGGTATTGATATGACTCACAGAGGATCATTATGTAGCTTTAGTTCAGTTTGGATTTGATCTGTCATCATGAAGTTAAAGGATAGCCAATAAGACTGTCACCCCATCCTTTAGCAGTCACCGCCCTGATCAGTCAGCAGTCATTAACATCAAGCTATGATCCTTAACAGCAAAAAATTCCAAATTGCTGAAGGCTCAGATGATGGTTATCATTTTTAGCAATAAAGTATTTTTAATTAAATTTATTGGGTTGACATTGGTTAATAAGATCATATAGATTTCAATGTACATTTCTATGATACATGATCTGTATACTGCATTGTGTGCCCACAACCCAAAGTCAGATCATCTTCTATCACCATACGTGTTTCAATTAAGATATGTACATTCATTATTGAAAATGCTATTGCACACTTAAAGTGCAAACATAACTTTTATATGCACTAGAATACCAAAAAAAATCATGTACTCACTTTAATATGATATTTGCTTTACTGTGGTGATCTGGAACTAAACTATAATATCTCTGAGTTACGCCTGTAGATGCTCAATAAGAGTTTGTTGAATGAAGGATGTGAAATAAAATTTTATATCACATTTTGCTCAGTAGTTTTGGCAATGGCTCTTTTTTCAAGAAGCTCCATAAATATTTTATCCCAGTAAAATTATTGTAGCTAAAGTCCGCACATTAACCATACTTGATTGAATGTTACCTTAAAAATAAAGGGATGAGGGGAAGTAGGGGAGTGTAAAGGGGGAATAACTGGTGATAGGAGGAGATTTTATTTGGGGTAGTGAGTACACAATACCATGTACAGAAGATGTGTTGTAGAATTGTACTCCTGAAACATATAAGACTTTATAAACCTATGTCACTCCAATAAATTCAATAAAAGGATCATTTAAAAATAGAAATTTTAGCCCTGGCTGGGTAGCCCCTGGCTGGGTAGCTCAGTTCCATACACCATATACCAAAAGGTTGATTCCTGTTTAGGGCACATATCTAGGGTACAGATTTGATCCTTAGTTGGAGTGCATATGGAGGCAGCAGATCTCTCTCTCTGTCTCTCTCTCTCTCTCTCTCTCTCTCTTTCTTCCTCTTCCTCTTCCTCTCCCTCTCCCTCTCCCTCTCCCTCTCCCTCTCCCTCTCCCCCTTCCCTTCTCCTTCCCTTTCTCCCTTCCTCTTTCTCCAAAATCAATAAAAAAGTTGTCCTCGGGTGAGGATTTTAAAAAAACAACTTTAACTCGTTTGGAGAGAGGTAAGTGTTAAAGGCTAAGAACACTTTAATGGTGCTAATTTGGTAATACTGTTGTGAATGTGATCTAAAATTTAGCAATAACAAGAGGCATTCTGATAAGGTCATCTAGTAAGCACATACCAGTTATGGTTAAAATTTATTTTCTAATTCATGGCTTTTTGAGAAAGAGTTCTCAGGTGTGTCCATACTTGGTTACTGTTTTAATGTTTTAGAGATGATGCTTGATATTTGGGAAGTGGTTATCTACATTTTCTTTCTGACTTTGAATCTTTTTTTCAAGTAGTCCCACAAGACCAAGAATATCCTTAAAGTATAGGTTGGATTACCTTCATTAATATACAGAAAGTTACATTCTTAGAGCAGCAGGAATTACTTGGGACATATCAGCATATGAAAATGTACTGATGTTGTAGGGCTAGCCAACTGGGGCTATTGTTACAAACATTTACCTGATTTAAAGAATACTGCACATTTCTAAGAATTGAAGTGAGAGATTGATAGAATCAAAGCAGTTTTTGTGCAGTAGCAAAGAACAACAAAGTCCTTCTAATGGAAAAGAAGAATTGTTTACAGGGCGCAAACAAGTGTTTCTCTTTGACATCTTGACCATTTGCATTTCAAGTCCATTGCATCATTAAGGTATTGATAACATGTAACAGACAGTTATTATATAGGTTAAGTTCAGTTTGGCTTTATTTGATCGGCCATCATGAAGTTAAAGGTAGCCAAACTGGTACAACTACTATGGAAAACAGTATGGAGTTTCCTCAAAAAATTAAAAATGAAACTGCCATTTGACCTAGTGATTCCACTTCTATGAATATATCCTAAGAAGCCTAAAACACCAGTCAGAAAGAATATATGCACCCGTTTGTTCATAGCAGTTCAATTTACAATAGCTAAGATCTGGAAACAGCCCTAGTGCCCAACAGTAGATGGATGGATTAGAAAGCTGTGGTACATTTACACAATGGAATACTATGCAGCTGTAAAAGAGAAGGATCTCTTCCCCTTTGAGACAACATGGAGGGACCTGCAGAGTATTATGGTAAGCGAAATGAGCCAGTCAGAAAAAGACAAGTGTCACATGATCTCATATGTGGAATCTAATGAACAAAATAAACTGACGAACAAAATAGGTCCAGAGACATAGAAGCCTGGAACAGACTGATGAATCTCAGAGAGAAGGGGGTGGGTCAGGAAGAGATTAACCAAAGAACTTATATGCATAGATGCATAACCCATAGACAGACAATAGAGCTGTGAAGGCCTAGGGAGGGGGAGGAGTGGGGTGGAGGGAATCAGTGGGGGACAAAAGGGGAACATGTTTTCAAAAATAAAAATAAATTTATATATATGTATATGCACACACATATACATATAAAAGTTTGTAAATTATTCTATAAATTACTCACGTCTTGATGAACTTCAGTAAAATCAGATGCATAGTAGGAAATACTGGGGTTCAGATTTGCCTGGTAGAGAATCTACAGTTAATTGAACAGGTTTGTTTATACTTAGTAAATAGAGCATAAAATAATATTAGCTCAATATTTTTGTTAAATAACTATGTGGCCAAGGAAACTAACTACTGGATAAAGTTAATTATGGATATACTTAAACCATTTTTATTATTATTGAATATTAGGGGAAAACTCATTTTAAAAGCATGCTCCTGCTTTATGTCCATAAACCCTACAGTTTCTTTAAAGGAGGATATGTAATTTGAGAGATAAAATAATCAAATAGGGATTTGTATGAATTTTTATTGATAGAAATTTATCCAAGTTCAACTTTAATTTTCTTATCAGAAAATCAGGGTCATAGTTTCGAGGCAAAGGCCCCCTGGAATCGTTAATGAGCGTATTCCTCTGCATTGCTGCAGAAACGGAATGCACTTCTCTGTGACTTACAGAGAATGCGTAGGCTCGATAAACTTTCATCTCTTCAGGGTCAGGGCTGATTCAATCTTACGGCAAGTTTATGAGAGTGGCTGATGTGATACAGTTGTTTCTAGTAAAATCAGACTAGCCCTAAGGAGCCAGTCTAAGTCAGTCCCTGAGTAAAACTCTATGAGAAACAGACTCCGACTCAGACACAATTGTAAACGCTGATATAATGAGGACTTGCAGCTGATTTAATCCTATTGAAAATCTTTAAGCAGCCATGGGACAAAATGGTTTCCACATTGACATCAGCGGAATGAACTTTGGATTTCATCAGTATGAAGAGTAGTTACCTTGTACACACGGTAGCTACTTTTTAAGAATTAACATCATGGCCATTTCAAAGCAAGTTGTCATTTCTCATGTAGAGCCATTGGTTTTGATTAAGATCCCAAAGTTCCCAGAATGTGTGAAGTTTTATATAAAAAAAATTTAAAAAAAAGAAACGGAATCCATTACAAAAAGCAAACAAGTCAAACAGACTTGGAAGTTAGGATAAATCTATTAGCTCTAGTCTCCTTGAACAAAAATGACCAACCTATTCCAATTTTATGCATAGAAAAAGAGCGGGAGGGAGAAGGAGAACTTTTTCTGGGTTAAGACCTTGTATACAAAGTTTCGCCTGGAATTGATTTTTTTTCTCTCATAAATTTAGAAGCCCCTGAAAATAAGCTTATGCTGTGAAATCATATACCATGTATGTGTAAAAGAACAAACAGACAAAAGTCTAAAGGGCAACACTGCAGATAAAGTCGCAATAAATAGGATTTGAACTTCCTCGTGTGGGTACGTTGGTGCGTATACACTCTTTGTTGTTGGGTTTATCATATTGAAACAGACACTGATAATGATCTAGGTATTATAGACACTTTAGCACCAGCACTGGTGCCTTTTCATAATTTTCAACCTAAATTAGAACAGTAGACCCAACACAGACTACGATAAAACACACCCTTGCCCGAACCATCTCCATGCTGCTTTTATTGCAGTTAGCACTGGTCTGGAAATGTGAATATTTGAATTGATACTTAGCAGGCAGTAGTGGCCTCAGACTGTTACTTCAAAGAGCCGGAAAGTAACTTCATGAAAGGGAAAACTTGAAACTAGTGTTCTTTACCATTCTATCTGTTAAGCAGTGATGGGTATCATTAGTTCTGCTCTTTTGCATAATTACTGCAGTATTGTGAAAACTTTTTTTGCCTTCCGACTGGGAACAATTATATTATGTGGGATCTTGTATAACATTTGGCTTAGAGAAGTAAAATATAAAAAGCCCTTGTTTTCTAGCACTCCATATCTGTAGTACCCACGTGCATAGAGTGCTTGTTTAAGTTTATTTTTAAGTGAAAAATAAGGTGAATTGGTTACACTGAAGGAGATACTGCATATCAAAGTCAATTTATTCTTTATACTTTTTATTTAATATAATGTGCTTAGATAAACTTTACTCAGCACCTCCCTGATTTGCAATGGTATGAAATGTATAAAATGATAAAATTTTATGAATAGTAATGCTGACAACACTGAAAATCCAAGACTTAAAATATACTTTTATTGTTTGCTTGCTTGATTAAATTAATTGATCAAGTTGAAATTAGTCCCGATTGTTACAGCAATTTGCTACTTATCTCAAGCTTCCAGTGTAGACTTTCTGTGTTAAAAGCATAACACAGCCTCTCTCAGTAGCTCTACCCCATCCTATACCGAAAACCGAATTTCTAAGAGATAAGCTAGAAGAGTATGTTCGCAAATGTTTAAACAGGGAGGCACATATTTTTTCAAGTTTGTAAAAATTTTTCTTTGTAATTTTAGTATGTAAAACCATTGAATTACTGCACCCATTTTTTTATTGTACTTGGTTTTGTAAGGTAGACAAAATTTTATTTCTTTAAAAACACTACTACATTTTAGCAAGGGCAGTAAAATTAGAATAAATGTCACAGTGACACACAGATGTGATTGTCACTTTGATCTTGTGGTTTCACACTTGACTTTTTCATAATTTATAAGATGTTTAAATACTCTCATGATTGGTACAAGATATTTTGATAAGATTAAAGTATAACTATTGCATGTTGGAAATAATTACTTCAGTGTTGCTGTTATATAACCATAATTATGATAAGAAGGTAAAAACATGTTGATATGTTTATGTTTGGTGTATAGTTAAGGTTTCCTTAAAAAGACAAAGAATTTTTTTAAAAATAATGTGACTTAATATATTGAAATAGATTCTGAATTACCCTTTCTTGTCAGCCATCAAAACAAAAATTATATTTATTTTAGTCCTTTTAATTCTCAAGTGGTTGGTTCCCGCATATTTTTCTTTAAGTATCCATTTATTTGTAGCATTTTTATTAATGAGGCTGACTTTTGACTGTGCTCATAAAAAGGTCAATATGGCCAAACAAGAAGTTTCAATCCATCAAGCTTATATTTCTCCACTCCAAAATGCTACTGGAGAAATGATTTGTAATTAGTTTTATGCATCCTTTGATCTTGTCACATATTCAAGTGTGGTTTCACCAGCACTCCTAAGATACTGTGGCTCTTCCTGGACTCCAGGCCGAGCTAATAAACGTGCCCATTGCAATACATTAAAAGGAGGAACTCGCTCCAGTGCCCCAGCTACTAGGACACCTTTCAGCACCTTTCCCAAGGTGGCTCGTGTCTGTACCCTATACACTGGGAAAGGATGGGAAAGTGCGCTGAAATGATCTAAGAAGTAAACTATCAACTTGACATGTTTTCCTAGCTATTGAAAACCTTCTCATATTGAAACCCATTGATTGTGAAACTGTAGAATTCCTGCGATTTAAGTACCATCTGGTTGTGCTCAAGGCTTTAAAGCTGTTATCTCCGCATAAAATTTCGGAGTCCTATACTTTTTTCTTCACCAAACTATCCATTTTTAAGCCACAAATATTTTTCCAGCTCTTTCAGATTTTATCTAAAAGTATATTTTAACAGTATTTAAATAGTTCTTGAACAATAACAATTTATCTTGAGAGATGACATGCTGTGTTTTTTCATTTTATTTTAATTAGCCATTGTGGAACCAAATTCCCTTTTGTTTTAGTCTTTTGAATATTGTTTAATTATAGTTATCTTGCCAGATATCTTAAAGGTTATTTTACCAATACAGTTTCATTTAACATAACGCATATGGAATCAATAGCCAGTTTCCTAAAGTGAATGCTTGGAAAATCTTACATTCATATGTTAAGAGTACACATCCTTTCCTCATTAGTTGGAAAGTACAGGGATTTTGGCACAGGTTCTGTGTGGAAGCATTGTGCAGCTTTTATATGGATTTTGTTTTTAGCCTTTGATGACACTGTTTAGAATAGGAAGTATCTAATAAGTAAAGCATTTTGTCTCAAGTGCTGCCAGTGTGTTTAATATATGCCTGGAGGTCTGAAACATTATCTTCTTCACTACAGTAATATGCATTTAATTCTCTGAAAGCAGAAGGTCGAACTTTTAAAAGGGACACAAAGTACATTTTCAAACAGAATAATTCAAAACATATGGAAGAGGGGACCAGAGTAATGTACAGTTGGTTTTTATGGTTAAATCATGATCATGTTAATGCACACCAGTAGCTAATTAAAGAAAACTTTTATTGTTCATTTTAAATGAGTTAGGTAAAGAGTGGGAGAGCTGATGTAACAACACTACCCAGAGATACGTGTGTCTGCTGCATCCACTAACAGCAAGGCGGTTTGCTATTTTTGACAACTTAAATTATTAGTCCCCTTGGACAATAATAAAGCAACAGTTATTTTCAGAGTTATTGCATTGTGAACTTTTCTTTTTCCACAAAGGAATAGTAAATTGATGCCCAGGTTTAGGGCATAGCACAAAAAATTAATTGTAAAACGTTTCTCAGTAGCAGCCCAGGTACTCTTCAATATAATAGGTACATGTACAGTAGACTGGTAACAATCCAGTGGATTTGTAAATGTCTCAGAAATCACCATCTTTGTTATTTCAGGTCTACCAATAGTGTGGAGGCTTAGAAAAATGGAGAAAATCTTGACTTTTAACCCAGTTTTAAGAATTTGGTTCTCTAGTATTGGGAAATTGGTACCTTTTTTTTCCTATAAGAATCGGAGTCTTTCATCTCAGGTCATTGGTTCAAATTCCATTCTGCTCAGCAGTGATGAGAATTGGTCACCATCTGACTTCTGTTCAGTAGCCGTGTGACCCGAGCCAATAGCTGCCATCCTGCCCCTGCTGGCTTTAAATTTCAGGCTTGGGCCACTTGACATTCACCAGAGTCTAATGTGGTAGGTCAATACGTAATAGGGCTGGACACTAAACGTTTTATCTCCACCTGCAGGTGGTTGGTTTTGTCCCCATGTTACCACTGATGGGGAACTCTTTCACTTTAAAGAAGGAGAGACTGGATTTTAAATAAAATCTGTAAACAATAAGAAAATATACTCTGTGCATAGAAAGTACTTAATAGTCTCATGTAGTAAAGTACGGTCACCTTTTTTGATTGAGAGAATAAAAGTAGTTGAGTTCTTATTTTGATTTTGCCATAGAATTTAACCTAAAGAAATATTTCAGTTATGCTGTATACAGATACTTGGTTTGTAATGCCTCAGAACATGGGCGATAAATCATAGACTACTTATGCACTTCACTATCTTATTTTTTCACCTATTATTTGAGACTTCCTAGTTGGCCATCGATTTGGAGATGTATTCTGAATTTTTATATTAGGGATAACTGAAAGATTTAAAATTAAGCTATCATTTTGATAATTGCCTTAATTTTTACTTTACTGAATTTTTAAATTATGTTTATTCAGGTATTCAGTCAGCACACCACAATTATTAAGCTCTACTATGTGACAGGCAGTATGGTGTGTGCTAGGAATACTAATGCGTTCCCTTCTTACCCATAGCCCCCTAGATATCTGCCTGGGAACTTAAATTTCTTAAGCCTCAGTTTCCTCAGCTGGAAAATGGGGATAACAGTACCCCCTTTAAAGGTTTGTAATACTTAGTGATGAAAATATTTGTAAATTGCTGACAACACTTAGCAAATAATGTACTGAGTAGTATTTTTCTAATCCTCACCTAAGGATATATTTTTATTGATGAGAGAGAGAGAGAGAGAGATTGAGAGAAAGAAACATCAGTTTGAAAGAGAAACATCCATTGTGCCTCTTGTACACACTCCAACCAGGGATCGAACTTGAAACTGCAACCTTTTGGTGTGTGAGACCATGCTTCAACCAACCGAGCCACACTGGCCAGAGCTCAGTGGTATTTACTTTTACCTTTAATTACTCAAGCTCTCTGAGACAAAACACAGTGTAAAAAGTTCTGTCACAATATCAGTTTGTGTTAAAAGCATAGAAGCTGGAGAGACTGGCATCTTCTGGAAGGGTTAAAGAAGTCTTTGCAAAGCAAGGATCTCCTTTTTTCACATAGCCTTTATTGAGTGCCTACTACTTGTGTTCAATACATTAACTCATTTAACGCTGCAGCAACTCTGGCAGTTGGGTACTAATGTCTTGTATGAAGATGAGGACCCAGCTGAGGCTGGGATGGTTGCTTTAAGTGCAATCAGCCCACAAGGTGGAGGATGCAGGTCAGGAAAGAGCCCATGAATATGTCTGGAAAGACCTTAAAGAGTACAGTACATGGAGAAAGCTGTTCCCACATATCTTAAACCAGGGACCCAGTGCACGAATTCATGCACCTTGAAAGGAACTGTGGGTCACGAGGCTGCGGTGGGCACAGGGGCAGGTCTTGGCCCATCCTCTGTGCCCCCGCCATGGCCCCCGGTCCCCACTGCTGTTGCCTCTGCTCCCATGCATTGATGCTGATGGTGCAGAGCAATTGGGGCCGGCCCCAGCAGCGGGTGCGAGCAGCGGCTACTGCCCAGATAGCCCCTCAGGAGCAGGGGAAGGTGGAGAAGCCCTGAGGGGGGAATCAGGGCCAGCAGCCACCGCTCGCACCTGCTGACAGCACCCAGCAATCGGGGCCAGCGCCGGGAGCCGACAGCAGGTGTGAGCGGGGCCAGCGCCGGCAGCAGGTGCAAGCGCCGGGCAGGACCGTGGTACACAACAGCAGAGAATTTTCAGTAACCACCAGAGGCTCGCCCCAATGACAGCAACCAGTGTCCCGGCTTGGTCTGGCGCCCCTGCTTACCTGCTCCACCATCCCTCTGCAGCCAACACCCACCATGTTCCACGCTCTGCCGCCTACTGCCAATGCCCACCATGTTCCGCACATGCCCCCTGGTGGTCAGGGCTCGTCATAGCGACCTGTTGTTCAGTTGTTCTGCCATTCGTTCTATTTGCATATTAGAGTTATATATATATTAAAAGGCTAATACGCAAATGAACCAAACTGCGGAATGACCAGTCTCTATGATGCACACTGACCACCAGGGGGCAGACGCTCAACGCAGGAGCTGCCCCCTGGTGGTCAGTGAGCTCCCACAGGGGGAGCACTGCTAAGCCAAAAGCTGGGCTCATGGCTGGTGAGCACAGCAGTGGCAGTGGGAGCCTCTCCTGCCTTCATGGCAGTGCTAAGGACTCGACATCCCCCCAAGGGTCCCGGCCTGCGAGAGGGTGCAGGCCGGGATGAGGGACCCCCAACCTCCCCCCACCCCAGTGACGAATGTCATACACCGGGCCTCTAGTATTTACATATTAACATTCATCTATAATCTGCAGTGCAGTTTTTCTCATTAATACTTAATAGTTTAATATTTTATCAGAAACTCACATATCATCAAACATGTATGGATCCTCTCATCAGTGTGCCCAGCACTGCACCAGCTCCTTAATGATGGCCAGAAGTGAAATTATATGTCCCAGTCCATTTAGCAGTCCTCCATCTGGTAAAGAGACAGAAACATAACAGCTGCCCACTTGGGGGTATTTGCTATATGCCAGGCACTGTGACTGACCTCGTTAGCTACATCAGCTCTCTGAATCATCAGACTAACCCTTTGAGATAGGATTTTTTATCCCTGTTTTACAGATGAGGTTATGTAGCCTTAGAGAAGTTTGTAATTTGTCTGAACTCATACAATTAGAAAGTGTTGGACTTGACCCCACGTCTGTGACTCCAGAGCCTATAAATTGGTTTAATAGGATCTGATACTGCCACAACAAAACATTTTAAGAGCAAATACATCCTTAAAAAGAAGCATAAGTAAAGTAAAATCACCTAGAAGGAGAGAACAATTCTCAGACAAGTGTCGTTTGTTATGCGTATTGATGGATATTAAATGTGTGCCAGCTACAGCCAGCTCAGAAGGGCCACTCCCGACCTGGGAACAGCAAGAGTGGTTTCAACAAACTCGGCTCTTCAAAGAACAGGGGGAAATTGTTTTTGTTTCAAATAGCTCATGCTGGATTTTTCTAACAATAATCTGTATCTCCCTCAACAATTTCAAAATCAATAAACAAATATTATTTGAAAAAATTTAATGACTCTGACATTGTTGTCTTGACTTAACAACCCTTTAACATTTTCACAAGCAACTTATAATAGTTTGTAGCATGTGGAAAAATGGTATTATATTTATGAATACCATTAAGGAAGAGCCTGTTAAAAGAAAGATAAGCAATACCCAGTACTTCGGGGAAATTTTTTCCATTACCAGTAGTAATATTAAATTAGAATGGTGTTGGCAATATTCTATAACCTTAAACTTTTCTTACCATTTTATTTACCTAGCAATTCTACTTCTAGGAGCCTGTCCTGAGGAAATAGTATCCGATGTTTATCAGAGATGTTTGTTGTCAAAAATTGAAAACTTGAATGTCTGATTTTGTGGGAATGGTTGAATAACTTCTTTCCAACACAAAATGAAATATTGTGCAGCCTTTCAAATTGGCATTTATGAAGAGTATATTAGCTTGGAAAAACATGGGGTTACAAAAGTTGTCTCTGCAGCATAATGTCAACCATAAAGGGTAGGCAAAAAACTGGGAGGAAATGCACTAAAGTGTTACCATTGGTTTTGTTTGGTGATATGAGGGGGGTTGGGAGGATTGGGGTTTTCCTCGGATTTTCCATGGTTACTTCGATGGAAAAGAAAGTGAAACATCTAGCTTCCAAACAGCATATAGCAGACTGATGGTTGGGATCCCGAAGAAAGTGGAACAAAGGACCAAACGCAAGGTCTTGGAGCTGTGCTGCCAGGGTGGCCATCACCGCTGCCACCGCCAGGTGGTTCTGTTCTCCTCAGAGCGTGTCCTTGATGGAAGGCTCTGAGGATGAGTAGTCTTTTGTGCACCAAGAAAAATCCACCTTCAAGGGCATAGTAATTGCTTACACTTTATTTGATCATTTACACTGTTCAGTCGT
>NW_005871342.1:394620-549122 GCF_000147115.1 Myotis lucifugus | reverse complement strand
GTCTTTCATAACTTTTCCCTATCTTTCTACTATCCAGAAACCTATAAATCAGTTTTATAATGACAAGGGTAAACAGTGTAAACTATTACCTAACGTGTAATTTCAACCAACAGTAATCACAATTTGGAAACAGTTTATTGTACTACTTGGGAAATCACTGTAAAGAATACTAATTCTTTAAAGAGGCATGTTTTATATATACTACTTTTTTTTAGTCCAAAGAAAGAAAGTCGGACGCTCAAAAGTGTATTTTAATGTTAGAAATACAAATTTGATGCTTTTTCTCACATATTTCCTTGGCATTTTAATATGAATAATTTTTTGAATGGGCTCCTCGTTTGTTTTTATGATTATTATGTTATAAGTTACACTAGACTACCATTTTCTAAACATGTTTATATAACATCCTTTATGTAATAACACTTGGAATGTAACTAGCTGAAAATGTTTTCATGTTTTTCCTTACAGATCTCTAAGCAAGAACAGAAAAAAATGGATACATTTGATGGGAACGTGGCTGACACCTCCTCTCGGTGCAGTGGTGCCCAGGACAGCGGCATTGGCAGTGACAGTGTTAAAATCAGAATAGTGCAAATAGAGCAACACAGTGGTACCAGTCAGCACCGCATCGCCCGTCCCTCTCACCAGTCATCCATTGTGAAAAACCTAAATTTCATCCCCTTTGACATATTTATTACTGCAAGTAGGATCTCACTAATGACATATTCCTGCACGGCCTTACCCAAATCGAAATCGCAAGAACAGAAGGATAATGAAAAAACAGGCAAGAGCTCATTAAATCTCCCAGAAGATGATTCAGATGTTACTAAATCCAGTGAGGCATGTATTTCCACAGTCACAGCAGAAGATCTCTTAAGCAGCAATGTGCCGTTTCCCTCGGGGAAAAAAATGGGGGCCATCTCTCTTGAAAGTCTTCATGCAACCACAAGGTCATCTGCGAGACAGGCACTCGGTGTCACTATCGTTCGGCAGCCGGGACGAAGAGGGGCCGGCAATTTGCAGCTAGAACCCCTTTTACACGTCATTGTCTCCCAGCCGTCTTTGCTTCTGAGTTGTCACCACCGGAAGCAGCGAGTGGAAATGACCATTTTTGATGCCGTGCTTAAAGGGGTAGCCTCCGATTACAAATGTACAGGTAAGAGCCTTCAACTTTACTGGAGTGATGAAAACTGCTATTATATATTAAGTTTTATTCCCACTTTCAAGATTGATCAGCTGGCAGTCCAGACAAGACTTCTTTACAGAATATGTAATTTGGAAAGTTCATGTCCTACAGCTGAATCATGTTTAAGTAAGTGTTTGAAATGTATCAAGGTGTAAACCCTAATGTCCCTACTGTGCCTCTGAATATTCTTTTTTTCTTCTTCTTTTTTTTCCAGAAGCTAAATGAAACAGATTTCTTTCTGGGCTATAGAAATGCTTGACAATTTCCAGTGATTGGGTAGCAAAGGGTTGTTTTGTTTTTTTCATAGTAATGGCCTGTAGGTGAGCTTTCCATGTAAATGCAGCTATCCAGATAAAAAAAGAACCTTAGAAAATGGCATTTATTGTTTTGGTATTTTGATCTAATCATCTTGCTATATCAGCATAATAATAAATGCATTAGAGAAGGTTTATTTTTAAACTCAGATGATTTAAAGATTTGTATACAAATAAAAAACTCATGTATTAGTGGTGTTGGCCAACTGGCTCTTGTTGCCCCATCCATACCTTTCTTATAACCAGAAAGCATTCTAATATATTATAATAATTTTATTGAACTTCTGATACCTGTTGGTTGAGATTAGGCAAGTGATCAGTGATTTAGATTGAAGACATACTGGCTGTTAAGTAACAGGGCTTAAATAACAATGTAGAGTTAGCTATTTGGCCAGAAAGACTGGAAAAGGTGGCTGAGTCACCTAAAACATGGTATTGGAAAAGGACCCTAGCAAGCTCAGGTCTGATTCAGGCATTTTATTGCTGTCAGGTGGTTCCATCTGGAAGATGGAGGCCAGCAGTGGGCATTTGAAGAGTTCGTCCAGTCTGGTGGTTCATGCTTGGCATTAGGAGAACCATGGTGACAGGTGTGAGGATCAGGATTCAGCCCAAGGAAGTAAGGTCAAAGGAGCCCTTGCAAGTGCAGTGCAAGTCCTTGCTTTTGACAGGGTGACGGGCCAGTTGCTGCCCGGAGTAACCTAGGGTTACCTTTCAGATGGCCTGGTGCTGCCTCTGGCTCCCACTGGCTCGCAAGGGCCAATTGCTACATTTGGTACTTTGAAAGACAGAGTAGTTGAACCACTGGTAGTTTAAGTCAGCCATATTGAGAGTATTTATGCCACAGATATTGGCAAATGCTGTCAATCAGCTTTCCTTTTCTGAGGGCCAGTTGTTAAACATGTACCAGCAACCACTGCCTCCCTTCCTCAAACATGTTCTCCTTTACTGAGGCCTACAATATAGTAGGCATTTCAGGGGAACTGGAGTAAGAGTGGAGTGAGGTAGTTGATGTTATGTGATTCAGAGACTTATGCCTGTATACCTGATACTTGCTTAGCATTGGCCAAAACTCGGTGCAGGATATGGAGAATGAAACTTCATTCCAAGCCCCTCCTTAAGTTCTTTCAGCTGTAGTCTCTTTATAGGTGGGTGATTCAGTGGTCTCTACAAAGATATATTTATACTAGATTCAGCAAAGTTATCAGGGCTCATATCAAAGATGTACATTTGAATCAGTTCCTAGGTCAAAATAATGAAGTACATTTTGTTTTTAAAAAGCCCTTGTGTGTAGGCTGGCATGGACCCCAGTTTCAGTAGAGGAAGCTTAGAGTGAAGGTTATGAGCCAGAGTCATTACAGGGAGGAAAAAGGCTTACATGTTATATACTAGTATCTATTTAAATTATCATGTTTCTTAAAAATGCATTTAGCAATTTGGAGAAATTTATCAGAACGAAAGTAGTTAAAATATAATGGCTTAAAAATGGAACTGGCATTTATTGAGTACTCAGTCTGTGCCAGGCATTGTACCAGCTGCTCTACATGCATGATCTCATTTAGTCTTTATCACAACTCCAAGGGAAATGTTATATTCCCATCTTACAGAGGAGGAAACTAAAGTTTGGAGAAGCTAAGTAACTTGTCCAAGATTACAAACCTAGCAATAAACAGCTAAAATTCAAAGCCAAGATTCGCTGGACTCCTGAGTCTGGTCACACAGCCTGTCTGGATCCCTAGAGTGGAGAGAAAGGTGACAATCACAATTCTCACCCTCCAGTGTCCCACTTCCGATCATGCAAGTGTTTTATCTGGTGAACTTGTGTGTGTTAAATGTGCCCGTGACGTGGCTACACTGTAGACCTTCTCTTGGTAGTATGACACACCCGAGTTCAGATCCTAACTCTGTCACTTACAAAGGTGTGTGCCTACCTCATAGAGTGATCGTGAAATTGAAAGAAGGTAATTCATGAAAGTACTTATCATTGAGTCCAGCAAGTAGTAGGTCCTCATGAATGTGTGCTGCTACTGCTTACCTGTTATTCTATAGTAGAAAGTTGACTAAACTGGGAAGCAAAAAGCCTGTAATAATAACATTGGCCCTGCCATTAACTAACAAATGATCTTAGCCAGGCAGTCCACTTCTTTGGGTTTCTGTTTCCTTGTTTGTAAAGTGTGATGACTATTCTAGATATTAACAAGGCCCATTACAATTCTAAAGTTTGATCAGTCAGTAATTTGGAAGTCATCTCCCCACACTCACCTTTCTAAAAATAAAGTATACTGCTTTCACCTCAGAGTGGATATGTGTAAGCCATTACCCTATCAGATTAAAATTTATTTTGACTTCTTTTAAAAATGCATATTTTCTTTTGATATTCCAGTGGAGCACTAATTAATTTATTCAGTGTTTTAAATACGTACATTTTATTAAATGCTAATGAAGTTATTTTTTAAAATAACTTATCTGGAGAATTTCTATTTTAAATTGCTTACTTGAATGAATTACTCAAGTCCCATTATCAATTTCATTATCTAGAAACACTTCATGTAGCACTTTCCTTCTTGATCAGAAAGCACTGTTCCATGTCCAGTATTCTTTTGAAGCCCTGAAACAGCCCATGTGGGTAAGAAAAAAGAGAAAAATATGAATGAATATAATGTTAACAATTTTGGGAAGGAGGAGCTGGAAATGGAAGGGACCTATTCCATTTCTGGATTCTAAAGTGAAGGAGGCATTGCAGTGTCTTAATTGGAAAGACAAAAAGGGGCATCAATCACCATGACACTAGCTTGCGGAGAATGGTCAAAGAAAAGTCATCATAAGTTAAAAATGAAAGCGTATAGCATATGTCTTTCTGCAGTGTTCATACATCAGGTCCTCAAATAACGTCATTTCATTCAACATCATATTTTTATAACAGAGATGAGATACTGTAGGAACTTAACTCTTAATCATATCAATTAGCCTGTAAAGTTGGTTTCATTGTATGTTGTGTTTCTTAAAGTCACAGAATCTATGGATGACACTAAGGGAGGACTTACTGCACTTTCTCCCTTGATACTAAAATTAATCCTTTTCCATAAGGTAACTCAAGTGGCAGCCAGCCAATAGCAGTTTTAACATATATGTGCATCTCAGTGATTGCCCCAATTGAGTATGTCAGACATGACTTAATAATTTTATACTAATTATGATTAATGATTAAAGTTTAGCAGAATATGGAACTTCATGACCATGGGAGGCTGTGCCAGAGAAGCAATTTGGAAAAGCTTAGTATCATTTGTATGCTAATGATGGAGTAAGAAAAACTGCTTGGATACAGAGGAATGAAATAGGACTGCTCTTCAAATTATTTTTTCTAAATTATTTGTAGATTAAGCTCTGGCTGCAATTCAGAATAATTTTTAGCATTCTATTTACTTTATCTGGTTTTTGGCTTTATTTCTTTGTAATATATTTTACTGGTCACTCTGGAGTTTCCAATTAACATGCCTAATCTTTTATTCTATTTAGTGGTTACATTTTACCACTTCAAGGAAAATGTGGAAGCCTTACAATCATATAGATTTCCTATCCTTCACCACTTACATTTTAATTATCATGTAGACTATGTCTGCATATATTGAAGACTCTATCAGATAAATTTTGATCTTTGTTTCAATAATGTTACATATTTTAAAGAACTAAAACAGGAAAAACTAGTATATATTTTTTTATTTATATATACTGGTATATTTAATCCTCACCCGAACATATGTTTTTATTGATGTTAGAGAGAGAGAAAGGAGAAGAGAGACAGAAAAACAGCGATGTGAGACAGAAACGTTTATCAGTTGGCTCCCGCACCTGCCTCAACCAGGGATCGAACCTGAAACCTAGTCATGTGCCCTGGCCAGGAATTGAACCCACAACCTTTTGGTGTACGGGACAAAGCTGCAACCAACGGAGCCTCCCAGACAGGGCAAAAACTAGTCGATATTTTATTTTTTCCTTGTACAGAGCTCTTCCTTCATTTCTCAAATGCCAAGTTTTCCTGTTATATTTTCCTTCAGCACTAAGAACTCCCTTTAGCATTTCTTTTAGAGCAAGCCTTCTGACAAGGAATTATTTTAGTTTTCTATGATCTGAGAGTATTATTTTCTCTCTATCATTCCTAAAAGGTATTTTTGCTGGAATGGAATTCTGGATTGTCATGACTTTCAGCACTTCAGAGATACTGTGTGTTCCACTGTCTTTTATCTTCTGTTGTTTCTAAAGAGAAATCCATGTTAATTCCTATTATTATTTCCATGTATGTAATATGTTATTTTCTCTGTCTGCTTTCAAGATTTTTTTCTTTATTTTAGGTTTTCTGCAGCTTGATTATGATGTGTCTGGGCTTGATTTTTTTGAGTTTATCCTGTTTGAGGTTCTCTGAGCTGGACTCTGTAAATACATGTTTTCAAATTAAATTTAGGAACCTTTTGGCTATTATTTCTTTAAATGTTTTTCTGCACCAATATTTCTCTGCTTTGGGGACTCCAATGTTAAACTATTTTATATTATCCCGCTGATCACTGAGCCTCCTTTGGTTTTTTCTTTTTATCTCTGTTCTTTATATTGGATAATTTCTGTTGAATTTCTCAGTTCCAAAATTTCCATTTGGTTCTTTTTTGTCATTTGTTTCTTTTCTGAGAACTATATTTCCATTCATTTCCAAGTGTGTTTACCTTTACCTCATGAAACATAGTTATAACACCTGCTAATGTCTTAAACGCTTGTCACTGCCACCACATGATAGCCACTGCCCTATCTGTTACACACACACACACACACACACGCGCGCGCGGCCACCTTGTGGCAAAATTAGGAGAGAACAATAAAAGAAAAGTAGCTCTCTTGGATTTTTGACTGTTCTTGCCATCACTGGGCACCACAACTTAGGACTCACTCTTGAGTCAAAGTAATAAGAGAGAAGACGAAAAACAGAACAAAAGTAAATGGGCCCTGGCGGTGGCTCAGTGGCACACCGAAGGACCAGGTGTTTGATTCCTGGTCCAGGGCACGTACCTGGGTAGCAGGTTCGATCCCCAACCCTGGTTGAGGTGCATGCGGGAGGTACCAATTAATGTGTCTCTCTCACATCAATGTTTCGCACACTCTCTCTCTCCCTCCTCTTGCTCTACCTTCTCTCTCTTCCACTCTCTCTAAAAAAATCAATGAGAAAAATATCATTGGGTGAGGATTAACAAAACAAACAAAAAAAGAAAATGGGAAACTCACCACTATATGGGTCGTATCTGCAATTTTGAGGCCCTTCCCAAATCTGCATTGTTCTTGTTTACTTTTCTGAGTTCTCAGGTATTTGTTTTTGTATTTTTTCAAGGTTTTACTTGTAAGCAGCATGAAAGTTAGGCTGCAGTGAACTTATTTCAATTTTGCCTGGCACCATAAATCGTGCAATTTAAAATAATAAAAATATTTCCTAGTCCATTAGCCAACACATGGCTTTCTGAGAAACTTAATACAGGATTTCCCCCAAAAAGTGATACTTTAATATCTTTACATCTATAAGCACAGATCAGTTAAATGTATTGTAATGAATAATTACTGCTTTCAGGGAGTTGTCAGCATTAACTTGATTCTGCCCATGTCACCATTACACAAAGAACATGCCCAAATACTCAGAGGGTGGTAGTGGTGTTTTCTCTATGTGTTCCTTAGGGATATTCTTTCATGTATTATAAAATCGAGTTAGAAGAGGAAATTCTGTGAAACTCATTGTCCCTCCTGTCATGTTGCCTTCTCAGCACATGTGACTTGACATATATACATATATGTGTGTGTTATATACAATTTATATACATATATTAAAAAACCTAAATTTACTATGAGTAGCTACCCAGAATAGATGATAGTCTGTGTTTATACCTATAGCTATATCTGTTTTAGAAACCTGAAGTGAAATAAGAATAATGAGTTGCTTATAATTTTCAGTGATAAAGCATAATCCCCAAACTGCACAATTTAGTTATCTTAAATTATGCCCGTGATACCTGTGTGTGTGTGTGTGTGTGTGTGTGTAGCTTTGTTTTACTCTCCATGATTTAAAAAATGACAGATTAAAGACTAAGTTATCAACTTGAATTTCTTTTGTGGCTATTAATATTAATAACCCATAAGTGGTTTTCCACCTAGTTCAGTTAGATAATACAACTGTGAGTTAACAGGTTTCTTTCTAAAATATTGAAATAATGTGCCAATAGGCTTTTCCCTGCACTCCTCACCTGGAGCAACCTCTGCCCGAAGCGAGGTCTGCCAGCACTCCCATGTGCAGCAGCTGGGTTATTGGCAATTCTCATTTAAATAAAGATGTATGTAGTTGTTTTTAACATAATCGTATTAGTTGTGTTTATAAATATTTAAAAATTGGTATTTGTTTTGTTTGAGGTAATAGAGTCCAGATTGGAAATTGCCTCATATCTTGACTATGCAGCCCAAGGCAGCCTCAAAAAGTCATTTTTCTTCTTGTTTGTTTAGAGCTTTTGTTTGTTTTTGAAGAAATGACTGTGCCATCTGGTCAATTGTGAAGGAATTGAACCATCCTGGCGGAATTTAACTAACCCCTCTGCTTCCTTAGTACACAGTCCGTCAGCCCAGTATCTTATTACCCATTAATGTGTTCTAGGAACTAACAAATCGATTTGAAAACAATGCTTCTGCCCTCTTGCAACTTCTCTACCTTATTATAATTTTTCAAGCATCAGCAAAACTAAAATACAGAAATTAAAGTTGATTAGAATTTATCATACTGAGAAATATGAGTTTTCTAAATGTTACAGCTATGACTTCAGGTCCAATTAAGAGGCAAACATGGAATAGAATCGAGCTCACTGTGGGTTCTTTTGGTTTTTTTGTGTGTTTTTTATAGCTCACTTTGGAGTCATTCAGTCCTGGGTTCTAATCCCATCTTTGCTACTTATAGCTGTGTAACCATGGGCAAGTTATTTAACTTCTCTAAACCTCAGTTCCTGATCTCTAATATGGGGATAATACTGACAGCAACCTCCTAAAGTTGCTGAAAGGATTAAATAATGTATATATAGCTCGTGGCTAAGTGTGTTGCACAGGGCTCAATGAATGTTACTATTACTGTTGTTGCTTTTATCATCATTGTTAATATCTTCAATCCAATTTTAAAATAGAGGTTCTGATAGCAAAAATAATTCATATCACTTCAGTGCAATCATTGCTATTGTGTAATTTTAAAAATTGCAGTTACAGTAATTGACTTCTTTACTCTTTTGTGAATTAGGTCTGCAGAAAATGTGCCAAAGACATTTGAGTAAACCAACAGTTGGAAAATCATAAACTGGCTTCTTACACCTCATAAATCATATCTTGATTTCATTTAGTTATTGTGACTTTAAGAGAAGGATTGAGTTACATGTCTCTTTAGAATTAAAGGTTTTGCTAATGTCCCTGGAAAGGCTTAGCATTAACCTGTGACTTTACCGTCATAATGATCATAACTTGAACATTTATCTGAAAATTTAGCTGCTGGGAACATTTCTTGCTGACCTATAATGTGAAATGAAAGTATTACTTTGACAGGAATAGCAAGTAAGTAGGTCTATTAAATGAGAGGCACTCAAGGAGAATTGTGCTGAGAAAGTTAAATGAGAAGTGACCCAGCCCAGCCAATGTGGTTCAGTGGTTGAGTGTCAACCAATGAGCTAGGAGGTCATGGTTCGACTCCCAGTCAGGGTCAGGGCACATGCCCAGGTTATAGGCTCCATTCTCAGTGGTGGGTGTGCAGGAGGCAGCCAATCAATGATTCTCTATCATCGTCGATTTCTCTCTCTCTCTCTCTCTCTCTCTCTCTCTCTCTCTCTCTCTCTCTCTCTCTCCCTTTCCCTTCCTCTCTGGAAAAAAATAAATGACCTAGCCAGTGGGGGAAACTAATGTATGGGGAAGGGTATTGAGATGAAAATCAGTAATTTTTACTTTTAGTCTTGGCTGTAATACTCTTGGCTTTTTTATGCAAATAATTAAATTTTTTGGTGTTTTAGTTTTCTTATCTCTAAAATGGGTATAATAATATCTGTTTTTTATAGTTTAATCTGAGCTCCAAATGAGACAATATTTATGCAATGCCTTGGAACTATGAAACGTTCTTCAGCAGTAATTTGGGACTTCTGGAATTAGTAGTAGTAGAAGGGAGAGCTTAATAGACCTTCCCTTTTGGACATGAGGAAAAGATTAGTGTCCTGGCCTTTTTGACACCCATTTTAACTAATATTTACTTAAAATGAATGAAAATGGGAGGAATCACTTAAAGCCACAGATTTGGCTTTGATATTACAGAACTGACTTCACTCAGAGAAGAGAAGAGGCTCACAGTTGGGATTAAGTTGATCTTCCTTGGGTGTATATGATTACATTTCTTTACTAGACAGCACCCTGTATTCACGTGTACTGAATTTAATCAGATGTTGTCCTGCAAAACATCTGAAACCCACATTTGAATTTAACATGAAAACAACCAAATAGGAAAGATATCAGAACACCACGAAACAGCATAGAAGACCAATTAAAAAGAATTTATTGAAATGCTATTTCATATATTACCTGCTGGTTAGCATCATCTTGTCAATGAAGTGGGAGAGAAGGAGGGAAGTAGGCAATCTCACCTTCTACCCTGATTCCTTGTCAAGTAGTTTCTCACCACCTGCTCTGGCCAGCTGTGGACTCTGCTTGCTCTTCCTGAAAAAAAGGAAGGAAGAAGAAAGGAGAGAAGGGGTGTGAAATTGCAGTCCTCATGCACTCACCATGTGTTTTTATAAATTATTTTAAAGTGTCATTTTGATCTATTTGTATAAAGGTTGGTATACCCAGATCCTTTTGTAAAGGAGTCTCTAACTTCTAGTTTAAAAATATGGGAAGAAGTCTACTTTGGCTTGCAGATCATTTACTTCCTGGCAGAGTATTTACTTCCTGTATGTGGGCCAAATATTTCTAAGGGATGGGAAAGAGGGTAAGACTATAGTTTTGGTAATTAATCAAAACCAAAGTGCAGGGACGTTGTCAAGTCTATAATTTCTCCTAGCTAGGCATATTATAGGGAAGTAAGTATATTAGCTAGTATTTCAAATCTCAATTATTATTTTAAAAATTAAATATAAATATGCTTACTATTTTTCAGATCAAAATTGGGTATAATTTTCACTAAAAAGCAAAGATTTTTATCTTTTACCTTTTGTATTCCTCTTATTTTAGATCAGTAATGAAAAAAATTTTTCAAACTCAAAAGACAAAAACAAAAACTAGGAAGAGTCGCTACTTGAAAGGCCTACCACACACTCCTATTTTGTTTAGAGTTTGAGTTTAAGAAACAAAATAGTGACTGTTTATTGGACTCCTATTATGATATGCCCCATAGGACACATTACACATATTATCTAATACAATATCCTCAACAGCCCTGCAGTTTAGTTTATTATTCCCATTCTGCAAACAAAGAAACTGGAACTCAGCAGTGTTCAGGTTAAACTCACCCATTTCAAGGAGTCAGGACTTACACCCAGGTCTGTCTGCCTTCAGAGTTCATGTTGTTCTCATTACCCTCCATTTTATCCTGTTATAAACGGACATAAACTCTCCTCTGGAACAAAATGTGAGAAAGCTCCATGAACTAATTCTGATTTCAGTAAGTCCTGGGTCAGTGACAGGCTGTTTCACAAGCCTCTTCCATGGTGTCCCTCAAGAGTCCATCAGAAGTCACTTAATGCTGTTTTATAAACATGACAGCCCTGTGCCTCAGGCCACAGAGACCCTGTCTTCCTAAGCAGCCATAGATGCCACTTTGGTTCTGTGGCAGCCTGGGACAGGCCTGGGCTCACTAGCTGTGGCAGACTTCAGGATGTTTGTAACCCATAATTATAGGCCATTGAAGACTTTGCAGAAAAGTGAATAAAATATATAGTCTGTCACTTTTTATTTAAATTTATTAGGATGACATTGGTTAGTAAAATTGCATAGGTTTAAGAGGTACAATACATCATCTGTATATTGTGTGTTCATCACTTCAAGTCATGTCTCTTTCCATCATCACTTATACCCCCTTTACCTTCTCCTACCTTCCCCCACCCCATTTCCCTCTGGTAATCACAATACTGTTGTCTGTCTGTGAGGGTTGTTTTTTTTTGTTTGGGGGGAGGGGGGTTGTTTAAACCCTTTACCTCTTCACCTTTTCACCCAGGCCCCTCCTCCCCTCTGACAGCTATCAGTCTGTTCTCTGTATCTATGAGTCTGTTACTATTTTATTTGTTGGTTTATTTTGTTCATTAAATTCCACATAAAAGTAAAATCATATGGTACTTGTCTTTCTCTGACTGGCTTATTTCACTTAGCATAATATCCAGGTCCATCCGTGTTGTCACAAAAGGTAAGATTTCCTTCTATTTTACGGCTGAGTAGTATTCCATTGTGTAAATATACCACAGCTTTTTTATCTGTTCATTTACTAATGGATACTTGGGCTGCTCCCAAATCTCAGCAATTGTAAATAACAGTGCAATAAACATACAGGTGCTTATATTCTTTCAAGTAAGTGTTTCAGGTTTCTTCACATATATTCCTAGAAGTTGAATCTCTGGGTCATAAGACAGTTCTATTTTTAATTTTTTGAGCTAACTGCATACTGGTTTCCACTGTGGCTGTACCAGTCTGCATTCCCACCAACTGTGCATGAGGGTTCTCTTTTCTCCACATTCTGGTCAGCAGTAGTTTGTTGATTTATTGATGGTGGCCATTCTGACAGGTGTGATGGTGATATCTTATTGTGTTTTTAATTTGCATCTCTCTGATGACTAGTGACTTTGAGCATCTTTTCATATGTCTATTGGCCATTTGTATGTCCTCTTTGGAGAAGTATCTATTCATGTCCTTTGTCCATTTTTTAATTGGATTGGTTTTTTTTTTGTTTGTTTGTTCTTTAGTGTTGAGCCATAATAATTCTGGAAGAAAGCATAGGCAGTAAAATCTCAGATATTTCTCGTAGTGATATTTTTCCTTATATATCTCTTTGGGCAAGGGAAACAAATTAAAAATAAATAAATGAGACTGCATCAAACTAAAAAGTTTTTGCACAGCAAAGGAAACCATCAACAAAATGAGAAGACAAACCACTGAATGGGAGAACATATTTTCCAATGATACATCTGATAAGGGCTTAATATCCAAAATTTATAAAGAGCTTAGTCTGTCATTAAACACACACACACACACACACACACTCTAACAAACAGTAGATCCTTCTGGACTTTCTAGAACCAATAAAATGGAGACAAGTAAATCTTGAGGCTATTTGCAGTGCTGCATCATATAAGCATTAATTTTATGCTTCTGATGAATTTGCGATATTTTTATCCTCTACTAACAGAAAGAAAACTCAGTGCTATAAAACATCAAAGCAGAAAACTACTGAAATGTAAATCTGCGATAGTAGTTTAGGGAACAGTTTTAATTATATATCATCGAAATGCTAACATTAGCATCCATAGGATTGGAAATTAAAGCATGATGTAATTCCAAAAGTTGTTGATAATATTGCGCAAGATTTTATTACCCAGGATTGCAAGCAGCAGCAAGATCTGTTTAATACAGCAAGATGCTCATACCAGGAGTAAGATGACAAACCATTCACCTGGGGAAGAAAACATGGTTAAAATGAGGCACACCACAACCCAATTAATCAGAAGTTTATTTTTCAGACTCATCCCCCAAATTTCAATTAAGATTTTTTCCAGAAACACCAGGTTGCAAGAACTCTCCACCATAGGAAAATTCTGTTTTCTTGACATCTAAGTTAGCACCAATTTTTCACAGAAATGTAAAAGACAAGAGTATCATGTGAAAATTAAATCCAAGGATCAAAAACCATTATTGTGACTATAGTTTCTTGCATTTTCTACAATAGAAACTTTGCCTGGAACTGTCAGAGAAAATAACTATTGGGCTAACCTCTCTTCCTGCCCGTCCTTAACACATTAAGCACCCAGTCAGTCACCAATGACTGACACTATACTTTCCGTCCGGAAGACAAAACAGGCTGGGCACTTAACGTGTTAACCAATCCACTCGTAGAGAGGTTCTTGAACACAAAAGTGCCCAAGAGCAGGCAGACAGAGGCACGGAGTATCAACTCCTTATAAACCTGTGGTTAATCAAGTTACTGTGAGAAAGGGGCAAATGAGGGAGAAAATTATGTTGGTGTAGAGCTCACTCTAGTCCGCTTTATAATGATATGTAGCTTTCAAATGAACAGATTCTTATGGCACTAGGCTTTTTAAAGTTCAAAGTTCTTTATTCACCTGGAAAAAGAATTTAAAACTTTTTGTCTGCGTGGTAGGTAACACTTAGAAGTATCTGGTGTAAAAGTAATTGGACTTCATTATCTATTCAGTGTTATATCAAACTTAAAATGAGAAAATTACCACTAAAATCTGTGGGGAAATGTCTTCTCATTGGCACCTTAGTAAACTTTCAATCTAGTTATGGAAAAGGATTATCCTGCCACATAGTAGAACAAAGCAGAGTTAATAATAAAGCCGACAAAATCTGTAGCATTCAGCTATTCTGTATCAGTGTGGAAAATAAAATTTTATGTTAAGTATAAGATTGCAAAGAAAATAAACTAGTTCATTTTCAAAGTTTTGTTTTGAGTTGGGCACAATGAGTCACATTATATTTTATTAATTCAAATGTTAAGCAAAGACATACTTAACTCTGAATATTTGCTAGGGGTTAAAAATAATAATAATGAGCAGCTCTAAAGAATCAGATTCAGAGGAAGACCTTCCAAGCAGTTAAGTAAGATGAAGGTTTTGGGAAGAAGAACAAAGTAATCTGCAAGCATGAAGAATACAATCTGACGCACCTATCTGTGAAAGCCAACAATACCTGATCCATCTGGAAATGGACTTGAGACTTTCTGAATCTTATCTTTGGTTGTTTCTTGTGGCAGGATATGATGAACTATCTTTTTTTTTGGAGGCCAGGTCAACCCAGAAGAAAAACAAATATTATAAGTTATAATATTTGTTTTTCTTATTGAAGTGAATTCTAGCTGACTTTGAACAAGATTTATGGCTATGAGCAATTTGTCATTTTTCTGACCCATTTCCCACAGTCTGTTACTCCCAATAAGATGTGGTTTTCTCCTACTTTTTAGGCTTAGAGATAAATGTGCTCATCAACATTAGGAGAAGCTTATTAATTTTAAGAGCTTCCTGTATTCAAATAAATATGTGTTTGCAAAGTATGAAAAGAAGACTAGCAAAGTCTGAAGGAGCTTCCAGCGAAACAGTCTCCCTATTTGTCACTCCATTTATATTATATTCACAGGCTCCTTTAATCTTAGTTTATCTGGTGCTTTCCCAGCTATATTGACCCTGAGGGATGTGTAATACGAATCCTATTTTCTAGGCCTGATAATGGAATTCAGAAGTTAAATTGAAGACAGTAACGGAAGTCTAGTAGTCATACCCTCATTATCTAGCCATTAGAGTATAAGGGACTAAACAGTGACTGGGATTTTGACATATCTTTCTCTTACTACTGCTGCTTCCTATAACCACGATGACTACAGGAATATTCAGAGTGGAGATTTTAACCAAAAATTGGAGAGTGGCCACCAGCCTTGTCAAACATTCAGTATTCATCAACCATGCAACCTTTACTTTCCTGGATGGTCCTAATTTCAGTTCTTTTCTATCAGCCCTGTAAGTACAGCTGTACTTCTAAACTGGTTGTGTAGTAATTAAACCAACAATATCATTAAGCCAGTAATATTTTGTTGGGTAATAGTCATTGAAATTTTGGCTTCCTTGTATACATTTCCTAGACTTTTCCATTTTCTTTATTCCTAGTCTATTGCCAGTTTGTTTATTTTCTGTCTAAGTCATATCGTCCTGTAATTGCCCTAATGCAGATTCCTAGGCTGGGTGCCAGATGCAGGTCCTCCAACTTCTACTGAAAGAGAGGCAATCTGCATGAGGCCCACCTCCCCTGCTTGTAAAACGCTCACTCACATTATCATACTTGGCTGTTCCCCCAGTCTATACCTTGATGAAGGCAGGACATCACATAACCTTGAAGTGCTTTTTTCTCTCCCCTTTATTTTAATTTTTATAAATGCTGTGTTGTCCTATTTTTTTCAGCTCTGAATAAATTCTAGGTTCATATATGTGCTTAGGATCATCCTAAAGATTCTTCCCCCTTCCTCTCTAGTAACCACCATACTGTTGTCTGTGTCCATAAGGTTTTTTGTTTGTTTCATGCTTTCTGTTTTCTATCGCACATATATGTGTATTACACAGACATTATCGATTTTTTTTAGTCTTGGCCTATCTGATAGGCCTACTTACTAAAAAATATTTTCTTTGATTATTGCTAAGATTGAATTTCTCTTAATGTTTATATTTTTAAATGTTTATTGTTGTTTATTTATTAATTTTCTTCATTTAATAATTGCTTATCTATCCTCTACCCATTTTTCTATTAATATCTGTTGTTTATATGAATGCTCTATATTAATGTTATCCCTTGTCTCTCAGACAAGTTTGGATATCTGATTCCTATAGCTTGTTTTACTTAACAGTATGAGTTTTACTTGCCAGTTTCTTACACATAATATTTCTACATCAATTGAATTCATCTCTGTTCATTATTTAGTTAGTTACAAACTTACATCTGATTTCTGTTTTCTCTGTTAGATTATTGTTCTCTCTCTTGATTGTGTTTTCTTCAAAATAAAGAATTATGTCTTGTATAGGTCTGACACAGTACCACTTACTTCATAATAACAGCTTCTTGATGGCTACATGGGCGAGGCCCTAGAAATAGACACTCAGGTCCTGGCAGGTCCATAGCTCCTCCAGACTCATTGTAGATCCTCCCAACAACAGACATTTGACATCCTTTCCCCAGACTTGACCATTATATTTAAAAGAGAGAATAGTATAGTGTTACTATGTAATGGATCTACTATGCATATTCTCACTGCTTTAAATTCACTGATCATATAAAAAGAGAAGAATGCACTAGTTTAGTGTTTGATCTTTACCACATAGATCTAACGTCACGATCAATTGCTTTCAGTATTTTCTTTGAAATCACATAAAGGTTCATATGCCAAATTTCATAAGGATCACATGATAAGGTCAGGAAATACAAATTCCAAGGCAGAATTTATATGCCCAGTTCACATATGACAGTAATACTGTATAGCCATATGTTGAATATAATACACTGTATGTAAATGCTATTCTTGAAAGCCATCCAATCAATAAAACCTAAAATAAATAACACTTTAATAACACATTTCAAATCAACTGAAAATGGAATAGATGGACTCTATGGCAAGAACATCCCTATAAAATTGACATTCAGAGGCCATTAAAACACAGAGAGTAAAACAATCTTGAAACTAAAGAAAAACTGTGAATATTTAGAAGTTTTTAAAAAGCCTACTGCATTGTATGCCAAGACACAGCAGTTGTTTTTATTTAAAGAGCTATTTCAATAAAAACTGGCTTGCTAAACATTAAAAAGAAAATTCCGTTTGCCATCCGTTTGCTAAAAAAAAAAAAAATGCTTTTAAAAACTATATGCAATATTAAGGAGAAAAAAGTTTTTAAAAAATACACTGTACTTAATAGAAAAACTTAAACCAGAAAAAGTCCAATTTTAGTTATAATTGGGACTATTAAAAGATCGACCAATTTTTATCATTAAAGAAGGTTATGGGAAAGCTACTGAAGTTAACTTCAAAAGCCTCGCAGTAAAAAGTGATTGTAATGTCAGTAACACTCTGAAACAGATCAAATAACCCTTAAGTAGTACTAATCCACTGCTGCTTTGAACATGTAGATGCTTTTTTAAGCTGAAAAGGTTGCACTTTTTCTTTAATTTGTTTCCAACATCCCGTTTAAAAAAAAAAATACAACTGTTAACGGTCAGCAGCTCAGCGTACAGAAACTTTACCTTCACTCAAAGATGGTATTAGTTAAGATTTGAAATGTCTTTTCCTTTGGGCCTGGTTCTGGAAAACATGGTTTTATCCTTTCACCTTGTGCAAAGAGAGCTGCTCTTTCTCCATGCAAACACTTGTGTTACAAATGAGTATTCTCTATGTATACAGATGAACCAATGAAGGTTACATAAATAATTAACCAGGTTTCCCCCCTCTCTGTCAGCTGAGTCTGGCACCAAAATGAGACGTTGGTGATGTAATTGACATTTTTCGTTTCAATTTTGTCACTTCAGATCCTGGGAAGACTCTGCCTGAAGCCCTTGATTACTGCACAGTTTGGCTGCAGACGGTGCCTGGAGAAATAGACAGCAAAAGTGGTATTCCACCTTCCCTGGTAATGCTACAAATTAAAGACTTTCTTAATGGACCAGGTAAGAAAGTCATAATACAAAATGCATGTACTCTTTTTTTTTTCATGGGAGTATATGAACATGTACATAGGGTTTGTTAGTAATCTTAATATTCGGTGCCGAAAATGAATAGTTCATTAGTTTTCCAGAAGTGTGCTGTTCTCAGGCTGCCCATTATAGAGGTCAAACGGCAAATATTAATATGCATTAAAACTTACCTTTAGTCTGACATAATGTAGTTAACAATTAAAGAGTATTGACTGGAGGCCAAAGACCCAAGATTTTATTTCTATCTTTTCTACTAATTAACTCTGTGACCCTAAGCATTTGATCCCCTTGCCTGTAAGTGAAAAGAATAAAATAGATGGATAGGTAGGTAGATGGGTGGGTGGGTAGGTGTGTGGGTGAGTTGATGGATGGGTGGATAACATACATGATATACATACATAAGTATACAGAGTATACACAGATTTGGTTAGATACATAAATTCATTTATTTCAAAAGCTTAGCAAAGTACTTGAAATATATTAATACTCAGTTTTAAAGAGACACAGATATAAAAATATATTGAATGCTTATCACATCCAGGCACTAAGTGTTTTACACACTCATATAACGCAAGGAGTGGGCACTATAATTATCCCAATTTTATACTAAGGGAAAGTGATGTAAATTGCCCAAGGTCATAGTGGCAGACGATCCATTTAAACCCTGTTTTTATGCCTCCAAAGACCTAGATCGCTTCTGTACTATTCTAATTTTACCATAACTAAAGTTCTTCTGTCTTCCCCATATGCTCCTCCTCCTCTTTCTCTTTCCTACTCTTTCTTCTACCTTCTCATGCTCTGCCTCCTTTTCTTTTTATCATTCTTTCCTCATCCCAGTGAAATTTTAGCTATTTATTTAACAGAAAGTACTACATTTCAGTTTTCCTCTTGTTAATTTGTACTCACAGTGCTTCAGAACATATTGGTCCTCAAAAGAAGATTAGTTTATTCATTAAGAATCTAAAACAATACTTTTACATTGTCTTAAGATCCCTAGCAATACTCTGAAAGGTATGCATTTTGATGAGTGAAAGTATAGCTGTGTGGACCTGGTTAAGTTTGTGTGCTGCGGCAGCCAAGGCCCTTAGCATCCACCAATGAGGATGGAGAAGGTGGCCTGTCATTGTGTCTGCAATAAACGGAGCCTGAAACCACCACCACTGGCCTCTCCCTGCGGCCCCGTTTCTCTATTGATGGTACATGAAGAGTGGACATATGCAGCACTATTTCTCATCATTATAAGTAGCTAGATATGGTTCTAAAGACGCAGAGGAAAGCTAGAAGCTGATGATGAAGGCTAAGGGAGTCATTAAAGTGGAAGAAGCTTTTGGGGTAAGGTGATGGCTGGATTGGGAGCAGTGTGAGTCTTAATACTTGATTAGTGAGTGTCAAGTACCATACTTCATTGAATCTAAGCCACCACCAGTTGTAGGGGGAAAAACCATTTTATATTACCACTAAGGAAAAAGAAAAAATATCTACTGTTTAAACTATGATACAGCTCTTTCTTATTACATCAGTTGCAAGACACTTTCTGACTTAGAATTGGTCACATGTAAAAAAACTGAACATGTTAGAGTGGATAAAATAGGGTAAGATCATATGGTTAGTTAATGGAAAAGTAACTGGGAGACTAGGGTTTACCTCTTATTTCTCTTTCATGGTATCAGATTTCTTTTGTTTTTAGGCAGTCTTTCAATCTGGCTAAAAAGTTCTCTTCTAGTTTACATTTGATTGATTTGAATGGGATCTGCAAGTCAGTGGAAAATTGTTTACCATATTTTCATGACAATCAAATAAATTGAATGTTAAGAAGAATGTCAATGAATGAATCAAAAATTATGTGTTTATAATTCTAGAATTTAAAATGACTGTGTAGGAATGTGATTTTTAAAAATAGTTGCTTTATGTTTCCTATACTTTTTTAAATTGGAAATTACATATATGCCATTTCTAATCTTTTGTTCATTCAGTAATAGTGATAATCTATCTGGAGATTCAAACTTCTAAATAAATGAATTGAAATAGTTATTTTACAGCAGTGCTTCTCAGACCTGAGTGTGCATTTGAAGTATCTCTGGGGAGCTTGTTAAAATAAAAATGTAATTTAATAGTCCTAGAAGGTACTGATGAAATTCTGCATTGCTTACAGGCTCCCAAGTAAGTGGGTGCTATTGGTCTGGAGCAGCGGTCGGCAAACTCATTAGTCAACAGAGCCAAATATCAACAGTACAATGATTGAAATTTCTTTTGAGAGCCAAATTTTTTAAACTTAAACTATATAGGTAGGTACATTGTTATTAACTTAATTAGGGTACTCCTAAGGCTTAGGAAGAGCCACACTCAAGGGGCCAAAGAGCCGCATGTGGCTCGCGAGCCACAGTTTGCCGACCACGGGGTCTCTGGAGACTCCACTTTTTGTACCAAGATTTTATATGACTCATACATGAAAGAAAAATATGCATGTCTATGATTTTCTTAATACCATCAGTTACAAATATTGAGGGCCAATCTGCAGATACTTGGGGGCACAGGAGAAGAGAATGATGAGTCGTTTTTTTAAATGGTACTTTTTTATGAAAAATTAAAAACAATGTTCAGTGAATGGTTAAAGTTCTTCATAGTCTAAGAGTCCAGTTCTTCTAAGTTTCTTTTAATCAAGAGTGCTTCTCTTTTGTAAATTGAGGGGAGATTAGTTTGAATGACATATCAGCTGTGCAGGTTCCACTAAAGCACTAACCCAGCAAACTTAAACTGCTCCAGAATTTACTCTTAGATAGAAAGTTCCTTAACCATAACTGTTATTTAAAGTATATGTAAGTATATCCTATATAATAAAGATGTAATATGCAAATGGTCGTTACTCCGTGAAGCGTAATTGACCGACCACGTAACGACCGGATCACAGATCAGCAGGAGGGTGGGGCAGTGAGCTACAAGCGGGACATGGAGAGCTACAAGAGGAAGCAGGGAAGCAAGCTTTGGGGGGGGGAGGAGGTGCAGGAGGGCGGGACAGCAGGCGGAGAGCTACTGGAGGGCTGCAGCGAGCTACTGGTGAGCTACTGGCGCACAGATTCGTGCACAGGGCGAATCTAGTATATATATATTATTCTATAGAATAATTATATTCTCTGACTACACAGCCAGATTGCCACTCTATACTAATTTAGAGATCAATAGGAATAATAGGATAGATTAAAGCATGTCTTGCCTTACGGATGTATTAATTTTTAGATTTTTAGCCACTCAAGAAAATTATATTTTGTCCAGATTTTAGGTAATAGTATATTAAAAGGAATATTATTTATGTTGAGACAGGGGGGACAAATTTCAACTTTACAATATTCCCTAATACTATTTTCTCCTGAAAAAAAATGGAAATGCTTTTTTTAGTATTGCAAATAATCATTTGCCACCATTAGTTTTTTAACTATTGCACATATTTTTCAGTATCATTTCCAAAGACAGTTTTATGCTACATCTTTAAAATAGTATATTTTCATTTATTCTTTTCTTGCTCTTGAATTAAGGCTGCAATAACAATAAAAGTAAACAAAATAAGCCAGTCAGAAAAAGACAAGTATCACATGATCTCACTTACATGTTGAATCTAATGAACAAAATAAACTGATGAACAAAATAGATCCAGAGACATGGAATTCAGCCTTTCAGAGATTATTTTATCTAAACAAGGTGATAAAAATGCTGCTCTTTTGGCATTTGTTTTTGGAAAAATAATTCAAGTTCTTGAGTATTCCCTTATTTCCTCTACTTACTTAATAAGTTCCTTAGAGCAAATGGTAGGTCCCAACTTCTACATCAAAAACCCCTTCAAAGCTCTCTCAGCCCCACTTCCATCCTTCAGAGGCAACAATTGTACCCATTAGCAAGGTCAGTGGCTTGGAGAAACCTGGAAAACAGCAGCTACTAGAAACCCACTAGAATAATATCTCCAGCAGGTGATAGATTAGTTGGAACAAATTGGAACCATCGCAGTTCAGCAATCCTGGTTTCTTTCAAGCTGTTTTTAAAATGTCGTCATTTTAATACACAATCTAAGCCCTGCAGAACAGTCCACAGCAGGTTAATTTGAATCATATGATGTGTCACTGCCCTCAGCTGACATGAGCTCTATTCCATGTGTGAAGCCATAATAAATTCATTCCCAACCGAGGAAAATTCCCCATGAGAAGGTGAACTAATCCAGGCCTCACACTGGCATGCTAGCCCTCCATAATTGAAAGCAGGGCCACCTGTTCCCCGCACAGTTAGCCTGTGGAGAAAAAATCAGCGTTAGATCAGATACTTCTTATTAAGAAATCATTCATACTTCTTGCAGATTCAAATTCAGCTGCACACTGCTTGGTATGACATCATACAGAAACATAGCAATGTGCCCACTTGGTCCCAGTTTGAACGTTTTGTTAACCATAGGACTTCTTAACTTTGAAATGAGAATTTTTTTAATTTAATGAGAGCTGACACGTGAGAAGAAGAACTGGGAAGGGTGCAGATTTTTCTAATTAACCAGGGTAATTTGCAAAAACATTTGAGCTCCCTGGTATTTTTTTCATTGTTCCTTTGCAGGCATATTTTTGAGCACTGTCACTGTAGCTATAAAATGACATTTAAATGACAACAAAGAAAAAAATATGCCAAAATGGGAGAACATTCCCACATCATTTATGTTATTTTATAATTAGCATACCACATCTTCATATAATTTAAGTAACATAATTATAGCAAACACAAAGTTACGAGTGTATTTTCACATTTCTTTATTTTAGTATACCTGGTGTCTCTCATTGAAACACATAGCCATTAATATTTTTTTCTCTTAAAAAAACTACTTCTTTAGTCTCTCCTTGTTTAACCTGTTCATTAATTTTCTTATGTGTTTTAACATTTTTCTGATTTTATTCTAGGTTTGGATTGGTTTTACCTCTGGTGTTATTTTATTTTTGTTTTAAAATTTTAATTGATTATTAATTGGTTGAATCCTGTTTTGAAAACTGTTTTTTAATATTTTTGGATTAGTTTACTGTATTATAGGTTGAAATAATTTTTTTACTTTTCAAAAATTCCAAAAAAATTCTAAATATCCCATTTCCAAAAAGACCTTTGATTTGAATAAAAATGTGTACTTAGCCCTGGCTGGGTTGCTCAGTGATTGGAGCCTCATGCCATACACCAAAAAGTTTCAGGTTCAATTTCCAGTATGGGCACATACCTGGGTTGCTGGATTGATCCCTGGTTGGGGCAAGTTCAGGAGTCAACCCATCAATTTTTCTTTCTCACATCAGTGTTTCTCTCTTTCTCTCTCTCTTCCTTCCTTTCTCTCTAAAATCAGTTAAAAAAACACACAACCTATTCCCAAGTGAAGATTAAAATATATACATATTTATATTTTTTGTATTTTATATTTATGTATTTATATAAAAATATATACATACTTAAATAATGTAAAATATTACTTTATAAAATTCTCAGATGCATAACACACCATTCAAATAGTTTTATTTATATGAATATAAAGTAGACATTTTACATTGTTTTCCTCAAATATGTGTATTTTTGAAATTTACTTTTTTGGTGAACTCTGCTTATATATTCTTTTATTCCTAAATTCATTACTCAGTGGAGATTAATTCAAACATATCTTGAAGGTGACTGGTTCAGGTAAAGTAAGATAAGTAATACAGGTTCAGTTAGCAACCTAATTGTGCCCCAAAAGAAAGAAAGGCAGTTTTATAAAGGGCAAAATGTAAGAGCTATTCCTTATAAGGTCCCCCATGTAAATGATGTATGTTGGTTAGGTCAGTTGGGGTTGGTTAGGCTCATTATGTAAATAGAGAATACTGGTTATCAAAATGAATTAGTTCTTCTCAAGATGAAGAATGCAAATGGTCTGGTCACCATGATGAAGAGTGTGTAAAGTTTACATATATCCATGTAGCAATATTTGATCAGGATGTTTGTTGTTTAGCCTTTAGCTGAGTTTAGCAACAGGTCAGTAACTTAATAATAGTTCCAAGAAATAAGACATGATGTGTGCATTTGCCCTACTTTCTCAATGGCCTCCTGATTCCTTTTTAAGTGATTCTCTTAGCAATGCTTCTTCCATTTTATTTTTTCCATTATCTATTATATTAGCCTGTTTTGGAGTGTGAACTTCATAGCAGGGTCCTCTTTATTACTACCTATAGAATAAGTTTATGAATTAAGGTTGGAGGCAACGGGGGGCGGAGGGGAGGTAAAATACCTGAAAAAGATGCCCCACATAGCCTCCTGACATTTTCCAGAGTGATAAATGAAGAATAGGTAATATGATTTTTAAATGCAAGAAGATTCAAAATGAAAAAAAGCATCATAAGAAGCTATTTAAATTTATTTCTCTTAATGTATCCCTGATAGTTAACCCTTTGCCTCTTTCCTCTTTCCAGAAATAAGGCCAAGGACCGTAGCCTAACACTGGAGTCCTGTCTTTATCTTAATTCAGTTTTACAGACATACTAGCAGGCTATCTTCTACATTTAAGAAATGTAAACTAGCTAATAAAACCGTAAGAACCTTGTCTTTTACATTTCCTGAGTTTTACGGGCTCCAATTTGCAGTGTCAGCATTACATTATTGTAGTTTATATTCCCCATGATTTATCAAAATGAAACAGTAAACTTGATGTCAGGATATCAAATAGGGAATGGACTAAGAATTTTAAAATACAGGAAATCCTTTCATTATTCTACCATAGGTATTTCAACTATAACTTGGATTTTGCAAAGAAATTAGAAAAATGGATGATTTTTAACTAACTGATTTTTAATAAACATTTTCTATTATTCAGATAACAACCTGATTTTAATACCAACTTTTCCACCATAGCATCAGTAGGCCGTGTAATTCCTTTCCAGCCCTGTAGAATGAAGGGACTGTAAATCTTTGAAGGTCTGGCTGACAGTGGTCCCTTCAGGGGACTGAACTTGGCTAAGTAATAGGACCCAAAGAGTCACAGAAGCTGGTTGTGGGGGTGGCAAGATGGTGAGAAGCCAGCACAAGGTCTGCAGGGAAGTCAGTGGTGAGGTAATTATTTAGATTTTTTATTTATTCGTGTACTATAATGCTGTCAGAATTCTTTCCTCTACAGAAGAGAGTGAGGGTAATTGGGGAATATCTTTGTAGAGACATGGAGTGGGCTAAGGTAGAAGAGAAAAGAACACTACTTGGCTTTTCCTGATTAACTTAGAAGATTACATACCGTAATCTTCTAAAGAAGCATACAGCTCTTCCCCAAAATCTCTAGCCCTCCACCTTGCCAAGGACCCAGTCTTGAGCCTTCTGTTCTTATCTCGCTCCGTACAAACCAGAACCTCAGCTGTCTTATGTGCTAACAACTTCCAAGTGCCTAGTTCTAGTTTTGACTTATTACTTAAGTCCAGGACTACTTTTCCATTGCTTATTAGATACAGTTAGTCATTTAAAATAACAACTTATTTACATTAAATTAAGTCATTTTTCTCCCCTCTCCTTATTCACGCCTTTCTTTAGTATAGTCTTCAAATTTCTTTACATAGCAATGTTATTCCAGCCCTGTCCTCTCACAACTTTACTATCACCTTCAATTCATCCTTCTTTTTATTCCAAGTCCTTTTTAGTTTTCCATTTTATCCCAGGTCCTCCCTGTGCCTGCTACCTTCCTGGTGTAGATTTATGCCCTGATTACTTCCTCAGCCTGTTTACTAGCAGCCCTCACTTCAGATTCTTTCAATAATCCTGTCCCCGATGTCCTTGTTAGATTAGCCTCTCCTGCCAAACCCATGAGGCTAGACCACCCACCTCCCTCAGTTCATCAATTCAACCCCCCTGGACCTTCAACCCAGGCTTACAGTCACTAAGCAAATGGCCCTCAATAAAATCATCTCACTTCTTGAACCTCAGTATCTCCTTCTGTAACATGAGACTTGTTCTAAGATCCCTTCAAGCTTCAAAATGATGGGTATAATCCCCAATGGAACTTTTCATTGACTTTCAAAAGTATTTATGAGCAATACAGTATTCCAAGTATCATTCTAAGCACTGGGTAGTGGGGAGCAAAAGATAGACAGTTCCTTCTCAATAAATGCACACAGTCTAATAGAAAAGACAATTTGATTACCAAATAACCACACAAAGCAATATGTAAATATAAACTAACGTAAGTGTCATGAAGTCCTGTGGATTCATACAAAGTGAAGATTTAAGAAAACATCTCTGAGTAACTGACACTTGAGCTGAGTTCCACAGGATGAAAAGGAGTAACCAAGGACGTGGATGGGATAGATGGATTTCTGGGAGAAAGTGCAGAAGACCCTGTGGGGAGATAGCTCATGGGTCATTGAAGGAAATGAATACAGGGTAGAGTGAGGGAACAGTGGGAAGAGGTGAGGCTGTAGGGAGAGACCGAGGCCCAGACTTGCCATAATAAAGGATTTTAGATTTTTATCTTAAGAGCACTGGGGAACCATGGAAGAGCTTTAAGCAGGACATGTATCTGGTAGGAGGTGTGTGTGTGTGTGTGTGTAAAAGCTTATGTTTTGAAAAGATGATTATAATTACAGGGTGTACAAGAGATTAGAGGGACCAAAGTAGATGAAAAGGCCAATTAGGAGAATATTGCAGTAATACTGATATAAGATAATGATAAGTTGAATCAGGGAATGGTTTTAGAAATGGAGAAACTGAAAGCTTTGATAGATATTGGGGAGGGAGGGTCCACAGATGGTGGTAATGGAGTAGAGGGGATGGAGAGTAAGATTTAAGCATGACTTCTGGGTTTCTGACTGTCCTGACTGGATGAATGGTGCTATGGACTGAATTGTGTCGCCACGAAATTCTCATGTTGAAGCCCAGAGCCCCAGCGTGGTGGTATTTGGAGATGAGGCCTGTGGGAAATAAATTGGCTTTAGATGATGTCTTGAGGGGGTTAATGTACAAATAAGAAGAGATACCAGAGAGCTTGCTTGTCTCTCTCTCATTCATGTGATGACACAGTGAAAAGGCAGCCATCTGTAAGTCAGGAAGAGAGCCTTCACCAGAAACCAACCATTCTGGCACCCTGATCTCAGAATTCTAGCCTCTAGAGTTGTAAGAAAATAAATTCTGTTGTGTAAGTTCCCAATGGGATTTTGTTATAGCAGCCCAAGCTGGTTAAGCCAGGTGATAATCTTGCCCTGGCCAGTGTCTGGCTGGTATTGCTCAGTGAATATAGTCTTGGCCCTCGAACTGAAGGGTCTTGGGTTCCATTCCCAGACAAGGGCACATACGAGGAGGGGTAAGGGTGGAGGGGTTGCAGGTTTAATCCCTGGCCCTGGTGTAGTGGGTGTGGGAGGCAACTAATCAATGTGTCTTTCTCTCATCGATGTTTCTCTCTAAATGAATATATAGATAAATAAAATTTGATAAAATTTAAAACAACAAATAAAGAAGACACACTCAACAATTTCAAGTAGGGACACAAAAAAATGAGAATTTTAAAATATCTCATAGATTTGTAGACATTGTGACTACAGTTTTTCCCCCCTGGATTAGCCTGAGTGGACACTAGTCTAAATGCATTGAGTAAGCAAGAGGGAAAAAATAGAAGCAGAGAGTATAAGTAACTCTTCCAAGAAGTTTGGCTGTAAAATATAATAAGGGTAGTATATGTAGGAGCATTTAGGATCAGGGTTTGGTGGTTTTATTTTTATGATGAAAGAGACATAAATTTTCTTATGTTTAAATATCAGCAAGAGGAATCCAGTTGAGAGAAGAGTTGGATAAACTAAAAAGAAAAAACATAAAGGTGGGTTCCTTGGAAAGAGGGAAGGAGAAGAATCCAATATGCATGTGAAAGAACAGGTTTTAGATTAGAGAAGCATAAATTAAGAAAGGGAAGGAAAATGGCATTTGCAGTTTTTTTTCAGTTTGGTAGCAAGTAATTGAAATGTAATGGTTTTAACTTTCTCCTTGAAGCTAGAAAGAAGGTCACTGATTGGAAGTTGAAGAGGGATGAGAGGAATTTGATGGTTTGAAGGCAAATGGTTTGAAATCATCTTCCAATATCACTTCTTCATATGCCATACTCATTCATCTTTTTAAAATGTTTTATCATTGAATCTTCAAACATATACAAAAGTACGCTGAATAGTATATAGGACCTCCTGCTTAAACAATTGTCAACCTATGGACAATATTGTTTCTTACATACTCCTATCCATTTCCTCACCTTCTGTGCTATTTTGAAGCAAATCCCATGTATTATATCATCTGTAATATTTCGTTATGTATATCTAAAAAATATAAGAACCTTTAAAAACATAACCATAACCTAATAATTCTTCAGTATCATCAAGCATTTAGTCATTGTTCAAATTTCCAATTAATTCATAAATATCACAATGTATATAGTATGTATATATATGAACCAGGAGCCAGATAAGGCCTATGCATTGCTATTGGTTGACATGTCTTTGAAGTTTCTTTTATCAATAGGTCTCCCCCTCTATCTTTTTTCATCTCTTGCAATTTTTATATTTAAGAAACTACATCATTTGTCCTATAGAGTTTATCATAGTTTTGATTTTGTCTGTGCCCCTATCTTCTGTATTTCCTACATATAAGTTGATGTATGATTGATCTTATTCAGGTGTGTGTGTTTTTAGCAAGATTGTTTTGTAAGAGGTTTTGTATTGCTTCATCAGGAGGCATATAATGTCTGAAGGTCTCTTTAAATATATTTTTATTGATTTCAAGGAGGAAGGGGGAGAGGGAGAGAGAGATAGAAACATTAGTGATGAGAGAGAATCATTGATTGACTGCCTCCTGCATGCCCCCCTACTGGGAATTGAACCTCCAACCCCGGGCATGTGCCCTGACTGGGCATTGAACCTTGACCTCCTGCTTCATAGGTCAGAGCTCAACCACTGAGCAACACCAGCTGGGCTGAAGGCAGGTCTCTTTTTGTTATGTTAACGGCCATTGATGCTCAAAGACTAAATTCACTGGAGGTTGCTAACAGTAATATTTTAAATCTAGCATTCGTTTTTCATATGCTAGCTGGAAGACTTCTATAAAGAAACACATTCAATCATCTACTCCCATGGTCGCCAACTGGTGGTCCACTTGTGATCCGTGAGGTCCGAAAGGTTGGCGACCACTGACTCAGTAATATCATTCATCTATGAGAAGTAGGATGAATGCTTACTTCTTCCCTTGATTTACCCATTTTTGCAAATTAGTTGTTTTTCTAGATGGAATGGATTTTTTCACAATATTTATCAGATTTCCACACTGTGCTTTTTAAATGTCTTAAAATTTTATTTGTCACTTATACTTCAGTAAAGCTGGAAAAAAGTTAGTTGGTTGGTTTTTTAGCATATTACAAAGGTGGCCAATTAGCTGTTGTTTCTTATTCTGAACTCATTACTTTTAATGATGTTCAAATTCTCATCCTTGGCAGTGGGAGCCTCTGTAAATTGGCTTTTCTATGTTTTTGACCTTTCCTTAGTCTGGAACCCTTTCTCCCTTATCTCAAAACAACATTGGGCTGTTCTCTAATATCAAATCTGTTGTCTCCAGGGAGGAGTTTATGCCATCGTTGAGAATAGGAAAACAAAAAAAGGAAGTAGGTCCCCCCAAAGCTGCTAGAATTATTGGAGCAATTGATTGTACTTAGCCCCTGTGATGACTACTTAGAGAACGTCATTTAGATGAGTTCATTTCAATAACTTCATTTTAGAAAACCAGGACAATTACCCTAAAATAAGAACTTTTATGTTGTAAATTTTTTGGTGGGTGGGAGGGCAATACAGACACAAAAAGTCATTGCTTCATCATGGGAATATGTGCATGCGTAATTAAGCTAGTAGTCATGATGCCCAAATTCTAGTGATAAGTACCATGAACTGCTGCTGGCTGACCCAGTCATGGGCATGTGTCTGTTCATGTCTCTGAGCCTCCACAGCACCATGTGGGATAGCTTAGACACAGTTTCACTTGGTATACCATTGTTTTGTGTGTGTGTGTTTTTAAAATGTATTTTTATTGACTTCAGAGAGGAAAGGAGAGGAAGAGAAGGTAGAAACATCAATGATGAGAGAGAATCATTGATCGGCTGCCTCCTGCATGTCCCCTACTAGGGCACGTGCCCTGACTGGGAATCAAAGCGTGACCTCCTGGTTTATAGGTTGATGCTCAACCACTGACCCGCACCAACCTAGCTATACCATTGTTAATTGAAGCACTCATACCTGCCACCATTGAGGTCTTTGTACTTCGCACCTGCAATGAGAACAGGTTGATCTCATTGCCTCTAGCTCTCACACCTGTGAGTACTAATTCTCTACCTTCCCTTTCACAATGAACACCTTTACTTGGACACTATAACAAAAATCTGAATTTAAATACCTGAATAAGAGAAAAAAAGGTACTAGGAACTAATAATAATAAATATTTTTATTGGAGTTACTCTAGTGCATAAAGTTAGTCTTGATTATAGACTTGTTCTGTGTTTTGCATTTATCTTTCTAAATTGGGGGTGGAGGGGTTAGGAATGGAAATTATCATTCCTGTGTCTGTACATAGCCATGCATGTATGTAATGACTGTTTTCCTAGCAAGCTTTGCTTGTCTAAAAATTTTTGTCGCTTGCAAATAAAATTCCAAAGGAAGAAGCACTTAACAAAGAAGTTTTCTTTCATAAATGTTATGATTTGGGTATAACAAGCCATATTGAATCCATTGGGTTTTTGGTAATAGATTTAAAATACATCATAAATGTAAGTAATATGATGACTAATGGGTCAAGTAAAGTTGGAACATTTTAAATGAGAAAATAGCTGGAACCGTTTTCTGGAAATTTTTCCAGTTGCTGTTTGGTCCCCCACGAGGTGTACATTAACATAAACTTAGGGGAATCACCACTGGGGCTTGAATACCCTCTCTGATTTCATTATTACAATATGATTCTTCCTTTCACTATTAAGTCATCTCCTACGGTGATGGGAGCATAAAATAAGTGTAATTTATTTGTATTTGTCTAGTCTCCTCTTAACTCAATAGTCATCCCATCATTCTGTTTCCTGGTAGCTGTTCAGAAAGTTTTGAAAGGTAATTAGAATCTAATAATGGACAGGCATGGGTTTACTGGGGAATTTAAAGACAGAATCTATGGTGGAGACAGTGAAAAATTAGATCTGACAGAGAACTAGGTAACTCAGCTGGAAGACCACAACTCATATTCTTAAAATTTAAACTTGGATAATCATTTATTAAAGTTCAGTGAGGATTATGAAAAATTCAAAATCCTTTAAAACAAAAGTCTGATAATAATTTGAATAAAGCCCACATTAACAATCTATGTCTGGTTCTTTATCCAGTTATATTTCCAGCTCTCATAAAACAGATCCCACTGTTGAATAAAACTTCTCTAGTCCATTTCTTTAATGTTTTTATTTCAGTAATGAGGTTAATGTTTTTAATCAGTCTTTAAAATTAAATTGACTAGTATTGGAGTAACATTGGTTAGTAACATTGTACGTTTCAGGTCTACTAGTATAATTCTATAATACATCACTGTATATTCTAATATGCGCTCACCACCCAAAATCTAGTTTCCTTCATCGCCATATATTTAACCTCCTTTGCCCTCCTCACCCTCTCCCCACCCTGCTTCCCCTCTAGTAACCACCAAACAAACTGAGTTTGTTTTGTTTGTTCATTTGTTGTTTTCTGTTTTATATTCCACACATGAGTGAAATCATATGGTTCTTATCCTTTTCTGTCTGACTTATTTCACTTGACATGAACCTTGCAAGGTGCATTCATGTTGTTGCAAATGGCAATACTTAATCCTTTTTATGGCTGAGTAGTATACCATTGTATATATATGTACCACATATTCTTTTCATTGGTCAAAGAACACAAGTTGTTTCCATTAGCTATTGTGAATAATGCTGCAGTCATCATAGGGATGGATATATACGCATATATCCAATCTTTATATAATCTTCACAAATAAGTGTTTTCGAAATTTCCGGGTAGGTACCCAGAAGTGGATTTGTTGGGTCATGTAGTAGCTCTATTCTTAATTTTTCAAGGAACCTCCATACTGTTTTCCATGGAGACTGCACCAATTTACATTCTGATTAGTACTTTATGAGGGTTCCCTGTTTTCCACATCCTCTCTAACACTATTTCTTTTCTTATTGATAATAGTCATTCTAACAGGTGTGAGGTGGTATCTCATTGCGGTTTTGATTTCTATTCCCTTATAGCTAGTGAAGTTGAGCATCTTTTCATATGCCTATTGGGTCAAGTAAAGTTGGAACATTTTAAATGAGAAAATAGCTGGAACCATTTTCTGGAAATTTGTATGTCTCCTTGGTAAAAGTGTCCACTCAGGTCCTTTGCCCATTTTTTAATTGGATTGTTTTGTCATTGTTTTTGAGTTGTATGAGTTCTTCATCATTTGCAAATATCATCTCCCATTCGGTTGGTTGCCTTTTTGTTTTGTTGATGGTATCTTTTGCTGTGCAGAAGTTTTTTTGTTTTACCATCTTTTTAAATTATAAATGACCAGAAACTACATTGCTTAATTTTTACTTTTATTTTTATGCTTATAAATGCAAAACTTTGTTGTATAATTGTTCCCATTTGTAAAAGTAATCTTCCTATTATTATGAGACTGAAAATACTTACAATAAGGGCACTAATATTCTACCAAAAAGTGTCTGGCTAGTTCAAGGCTTTGAAAGGCTAGAGACACTGAGTAATAAAAATAACTGTACAGATTGGTTGAATTGTTAGATGTGACAATGACTTCATTGCTTTAGTTGAAGGAGTCACACTTTTGATCGACTTTATACCACAGTAAAGGGGCTATTTCATTGGTGGTGCTTCTCATGCTGGGCCATGCTTCCTGTCTGCTGGTGGAGCTGGTTCTGTTGAAAGGAACACCTAGAATTACAGCGTAGCCTTATTTCAGCTCTGCTTTTTAGCCTCTTGGCCTGTGTGCTATCCAACTCGCTCAAATGGTGCTGCCCCAGCCCCTCTGTTTATACATGGAACAGGATGTGTTTTGCAAGGAATGTGGTTAGTGCTCTTGCTATAAGTGGGGTGGGGCTGAGGTACTCTCTGGCCCAATGGGGGTCATCATGTGTAAAGATTGCACTGTACACAAACATACAAAAAAATTTTAAAGGTAAATTATTTAAATGTTCCAATATCTATTTCTTGCTTATAAAAAGTTAAGGTAACACCTGTCTTGTGTTGTATAAAGTATGAAGGTAAATTCAAAGTACTTTCTTTTTAACTTCTAGATGCCCACTTGAATTGCCTTTTGCACCCTTTTCAAAAGTCATTTGTCAATATTTGTTTGGCCTCTCTATTTCTGGTCTCTGTTCTGTCCCACTGATACACCCTCTCCAAGACTATACTGTCTTGATCCCAGTAGCTTCATAATAAGTCTTAAAATCAAGTAGTATAAGTCCTCCAGTGTTATTCTTTTTCAAAAGAGTTTTGGCTATTCTAGTTCCTTCACTTTCCTTAATAAATTTTAGAATCAGCTTCTCTATTCCTATATAATAAAAAGGTATTATGCAAATTGACCCTAACAGCAGAACGACTGGGAATGACTGGTCACTATGACACACACTGACCACCAGGGGGCAGACACTCAATGCAGGAGATGCCCCCTGGTGGTCAGTGCACTCCCACAGGGGGAGCTCTGCTCAGCCACAAGCCAGGCTGACGGCTGCCAGCACAGTGGTGGTGGAGGGAGCCTCTCCTGCCTCCTCAGCAGCACTAAGGATGTCCGACTGCAGCTTAGGCCGGCTCCCCGCTGGCAAGTGGACATCTCCTGAGGGCTCCCGGGCTGCCAGAGGGATGTCTGACTGCCAGCTTAGGCCCGATCCCCCCGGGAAGCGGGCCTAAGCCAGCAGGTGGACATCCCCCGAGGGGTCCCAAACTGTGAGAGGGCACAGGTCGGGCTGAGGACACCCTGATTTCTGTGTATTTATAATAAACTAGAGGTCCGGTGCATGAAATTTGTGCACTGGGAGAGGAGGGGTCCCTCAGCCTGGCCTGTGCCCTCTCACAGTCTGGGACCCAACGCTCCTTGCTGCCCACCAGCTCACTGCTCCTTACCACTCAGCTCGCTGCTCCTTAATGCTGCTGTGGAGGCAGGAGAGGCTCCTGCCACCACTGCTGCGCTTGCCAGCTGTGAGCCCAGCTTCTGGCTGAGCAGTGCTCCCCCTGTCAGAGCGCACTGACCACCAGGGGGCAGCTCCTGCATTGAGTGTCTGCCCCTGGTGGTTAGTGCACATCATAGCAACCGGTTGTTCTGGTCATTCTGCCATAACCGTTGCTTAGGCTTTTATTATATAGATACTACTGGGATATTGATTGGAATTGTGTTAAATCCATAGATCAATTTGGGGAGAACTGGCATTTTTATTATGTTAACACTTGGAGTGCGGGTGAATTTCCCGCCAAAATATAAGATGGCTCTGTCTTTTGGTTTTGTTCCATCCACCAAAAGGGTGGATTACAAACAAATATTTGGTAATACGCAGTTACAATCGGCCCGAGTTTACACGTTTCCCGCACTCCACCGCAAATCTATATGAACCGAGTTAAAGACGGCTCCCGCGGAGTATGCGCAATTCACGCGAGCCAACTTAACTCGTTTCCCGCACTCCAAGTGTTAAGTCTATGAGTCCATAAATATATTATGCGTATGGTAGGTCTCTCCATTCACTTAGGTCTTTTTCAATTTTTAATTAGCAGTTTGTAGTTTGCATCATGTAGATCCCATACATGTTTTATTAGATTTATACCTTAGTATTTATTTTATTTGGAGCTATAATAAATGATATTTTTGTTTTAAATTCTTTATTTCAATTGCAAATATCTAGTTTATAAAAACCTAATTGATTTTTGTCTGGTGGTCTTGTACTTCCTACGATACTTTGCCCAAATTCCACTTAACTGAATCTAAGAGTTTTCTGTAGATTCTGTGGAGTTTTCTACGTGGGGCAATCATGTCATTTGTAAATAGACATTTTATTTCTTTGTTTTCAATTTTCATGCTACTTAATCATTGGTTGGTTGGTTGGTTGGTTGGCTTATTGCCTTGTTACATTGGCTGGGATTTCTATTGTTATGTTGAGCATGAGTAGTGAGAATGTATATCTTTGCCTAGTTTCTGATCTTAGGGGAAAAGCATTCAATCCTTCATGACTTAAGTATGATGTTAGTGATATTTCTCCTCTATTTGATAGTTTACTAAGAGTTCTTATCATAAATGGATATTGGATATTGAATTTTTTAACTTTTTCTGCATCAATTGATATCATGTTGTTTTTTTTTGTTTTTGTTTTTTTTTGTAAACTGTTAATATCATTACATTGATTGAATTTCCAATATTGAAACAACCTTATAGTCCCAGGATAAACCTCTCTTAGTTGTGCTATATTATTAGTTATATATTTTGCTGGATTTGATTTCTAAATTTTTTGAGAATTTTTATATCTCCTATTTTATTGTCTTTGTCTGGTTTTCATATCAGGAATGATGATTTCATGAAATGAGGAAAATTCTCTGCTCCTCTGTTTTCTGTAGCACAAGAGAATGAAGAAAAAAGGAAGCAGTGAGGGATTTTTATAAACCCACTGTGCATTAGGAATTTCCTTCCCATTTCCAGAAGCCAGAAATACAGGGTTTCTCTGGTACTTCATATTTCTGCATCCTATGCCCACTTCTCTACTACTCCCTATTTCTGCACTCAATGTCCCACCTTTAGTCCAGGCTGAGGAATATGGGAGGAGAAATGAGAAACTCACCCCCATTTTGGTGGTATTTTGAAATCTAGCCCTCTCCAGTCTACCTGTTACCATTTACTTTTCAGAGCCCTCAAGTAGCTGCTTTGTGGTTTTATAGCTGTATTCTCTCCAGATTTTGTAGCTGCATAGAGTGGCAGAGACAGGGTTTCATCTTTCCCAGAACCTTGAAATAATTTCCAAAGAGAGGGAATTGGCAACTAACAAAGAGATGTTTTTGCTTTGGGGAAAAAAAAATAAAAGAAACAGGCAAATATTCCTAAGTTTTTTAAAGTCCATTATGCTCACATTAGAAACTGGAAATATCATGAGGGTAAATATGCATATGGTATTGGTATTAGTTTTCTTTTGATGCATAATAAATTACCACGAATGGTACTGGCTTACAGCAACACAAACGTATTACTCCGCAGTCCTGTAGGTGAGAAGTCCTAGTGGGTTCAGCTGGAGTCACTGCTCAGAATCTCACAAGGCTGAAATCAGGGTGTCAGCTGGGCTGGCTCTAATCGGAAAGCTCCAGGGAAGGATCCACTTTCAAGCTCATTCCATTTGTTTCTATAATCCAACTTCTTCTGTTTGTAGGACTGAGATCCCAAATTCCATGTCAGCTGTTGGCCAGGGTTTCCCTCATCTCTAGGGCTACCCATTCCTTCTACATAATCCGCACCATCCTCACAGTAGCAATGATATGTAGAGCCTTCTCCTCCAGATCTCTCTGACTTGCCCTTCTGCCAATGATATGTGGAGCCTTCTCCTCCAGATCTCTCTGACTTGCCCTTCTGCCTCCTTCGTGTGCCTTTTAAAGGACTCCTGTAATTAGATCAGTCCTTCTGGATAGGCTCTGTGTCCTAAATTCAACTGACCTGGGATATTTATCACAACTATAAATCCCTTTATTGCACAGCAGTATCTGGATTAGTGTTTGATTCAATAACCAGGTGACAGGAATCGTGGGGCGAAAAGTCATCTTGGAGTTCTGCCTGGCACAGAACCAGCTGAGAATGTTTCGGAGGGCTCCAGCATGATGTGACCAAACCTACTACCTCAGGTTGCGTTTCAGGCCCGGTGCTAAGTATCAAAGATGAAAAATGTGTGCTCACAGATCTTCTTAATTGGTGAGAGATATGCTTGTGCTGGGGCAGTTTTACAGATCAAGTTCTTAGAGAAAATGCTGAGCAATATCCTATAGATTAAGTGTTAGACAAAGAAAGGGTACATTCTAAAGGAGTAACATGAGCAAAGGCCTAATAGTGACTACATGGTTTGGTGGAAGTGGGTTCTATAAACTCCGTGATATTTCTGGAATTTTAAAGTATGAAGAGGACATGGCTGTATCTAAGGAAAAGTAGGTCTTTTTTTTTTTTCATTCTAAGGAGCTTGATCTTTTATTCCAAAGGGAAAGAAGAGCCATTAAAGAGGTTTATGCAGGAGTGAGCCAATCAGGATTGCATTAGACATAAATCATTTGGAAATACATGGGACGCTAGATTGACCGGAATCAGTCTAGACAGAGAAACCATTTAGGAGGCTTTATAATAGCTGAACAATATCAAAGGCTTGGAGGAAAGAAATGGCGAGTAACAGGAATGCTGAGAAAAGGGAATTGAATTCAAGTAATATTTTGGAAGTAAAATTGACAGAACTTAATCAGTGAGTGAATTTGGACCAGGAAAAGAGGGAATTAAATAAGTCTAAAGTCAGATTTCTATAACAACTGACTCCACAGAAATACAAAGGGTTGTAAGAAAATATTACGAACAACTATATGCCAACAAATTGGACAATTGGGACTAAATGGATAAATTCCAGGAAGCATGCAATCTTCCAAAACTGAATCAGGAAGAATCAGAGACTTTGAATAGACAAATTACAGCTAGTGAAATTGGACCAGTAATTAAAATAAACATAACAACTCCCAACAAACAAAAGTCCTGAACCAGATAGTTTCACAGGTTAATTTTACCAAACTTTCAGAGAACTAAGACCTATCCTTCTCAAAACATTCCAAAAAATTCAAGAGGAAGGAAGACTCCCAAGCTCATTTTATGAGGCCAACATTATTCGAATTCCAAAACCAGAAAACGAAATTACAAAGAAAGAAAATTATAGGCCAATATCCCTGATGAGCATAGATGCTAAAATCCTCAACTAAATATTAGCAAACCAGATCCAACAATGCATTAAAAACATCATAAATCATAATCAAGTGGGATTTATTCTGGGGATGCAAGGTTGGTACAACATCTGCAAATCAATATATGTGATACACCATGTAAACAAAATGAAGGATAAAAATCACATTATCATATCAGTAAGATGCAGAAAAAGCATTTGGTAAAATCCAGCACCCATTTATGATAAAAACTCTCAGCAAGGTGGGAATAGAGGGAACATATCTCAATGTAATAAAGGCCATATATGACAAACCCACAACCAACATTATACTCAATGGGCACAAAACTAAAAGCATTTCTGTTAAGATCAGGAACAAGACAGGGATGTCCTTTTTCACCACTCTTATTCAACATAGTCCTGGAAGTCCTAGCCGCAGCAATCAGACAAGAAGAAAACATGAAAAGCATCCAAACTGGAAAGTCATTATTTGCAGATCAATTGACACCAAAAGCCCACACAAAATAATAGGTATATTTATTTCACAAAAATTAAAATTGTGCTGCAAATGATACCATCAAAATAACTGCAAAGACAATCCACAGAACTAGAGAAAATATTTGCAAATCCTATATCTGATAGGGACTTGTATCCAGGATTATAAAAACCTCAGACAATTCAATAATAAAAAGACCAATGACTTAATTTAAGAATGTGCAAAGGATGTGAATAGACATTTTTCCAAGAATATATGCAAATGGCCACTAAGCACTTGAGTAAATGTTCAACATCATTACTCATTAGGAAATACAACTGGAAATCACAATGGAATGCCACTTCATACCAGCTAGGATGGCCGTAATCAAATATGACCTAGAGTTCCACTCCTAGGAAGATATCCGATGGAAATGAAAAAGTCCACAAAAAAGTTGCACATGAGTGTTCATAGCAGTCAAAAAGTAGAAACAACCCACATGTCTATCAGCTGATGATGGATAAACAAAATGTGGTGTCCCCGTTTGATGAAGTCTTACTCAGCCACAAAAAGGAGTGAAGTACTGATGATACATGTTTCAATAGGAATGGGCCTTGAAAGCATATCCGAAAGAGACCAGACATAGAGGGCCAGAGACTGTATGATTCCATTTGTGTGAAATGTCCAGAGCAGGCAACTGTGTAGAGACGGAAATTCAAGTAGTGGTTGCTGGGGCTGGAGGCAGGGAATGGAGGGGAGTGACTGCTACATGGTATGAGATTTCGTGTGTATGTGGTGGTGATTACGTTCGGGAATTATATGGTGGTGATTCTTGTGCAGCCTTGTGAGTATACTAAAAATCATTGAATTGTATACTTTAAGAAGGTCAATTGTACGGTATGTCAGTTATATGTCAACAAAATGTTTTTTAAAGGGTAATTCCTTTAAGTTCGGATATTTTTTCCTGTTTAAAAAATATGGGAGCAGGGAACTTTTTAATATTGCAGTCAGGTGACTCAGAGGTCTAGTGAAAAGCTGGAGTCTCAGAGTTTTGCTAGCCCTGATTAAAGAAACCCAAGAGAAGGCAAACTTGCAAGGGGCAGTGCCCTGAGAGAGCCTGGGGAGCCAGGAGGAAACCCATGGGTGCTGATGCCCGAGAAAGGTGAGAGGAGGTCCTCCTTATGAAGAGAGATGTAGATAATGAAATTATTAATAAGGACTATTAACTTTTTAGCTGCTTAATTACTTTGCTCTTCCTAGCTTCATCTGGGATTATGTCTTGTATTATATCTTCAGGCTCCAATGAAAAGAACACTTGTTAGATTCAGTTAAACTCAAATATTGGTTGAACAGATACATAGGTGAGACACACTATGCTAGTCCTTGGACATAAAGGTGTATGACATACTCTGCCTTCACGATGCTTATGGTCTTATGTCTTATTGATAATGAAAACATAAAGACACTGAAATAAGGCAAACACAGAAATAATAGGACTATTAGTTTTAATGTCTGGCAGCTAAGTGGCAGATAAGGACAACTTCTGGTATATGATACAAGTAAAATGGACTGTAGGTTTTAAGAAATCTCAGTCTACCCATGATGAGGTATTTGAAATGTTATCAACGCAAAATATATGGGGAAAGATGTAGGGAGTCTTCTGGTTTGCAGCAGGCCACAAGGAGAAGCAAACATTTTCTGCATATACTTGATAAGAGAGTGGTAGGGAGGCTACTTCACTTAGTCAGTCGGACATATATTGTTGATACCAGTATTTATGTCAAACTTTGTGCTGGATACTAGGGGGAGTCCTTTTGCCTTGGAAGAAGGGATGCCAGTCGTAGTACCAAACTGGAAAGGCTGCTTCATTTAGCCTCGGTTGAGAGGGCAAAGTAGATGTGTGGCCTTGATTCTGTCAGGAGCAGGGAGTCACATGGATTAGGCAGGAACGTGGGCATGGAAGTAGCCCAGGGAGAGTGTTCTTCAAGTAACTACACAGAAAGAATAGTTAGGTGATTAGTACAAGGATGACAACATCTGGCATTCTAATGAGTCCACAATACAGATGTTGGGAACTTCAATAGGAACTTGACGGGAAGTAAAGGCTTATATTCAGTAAGAGAGCTTCAGTAATTTTTTTTTTTATCTTTTTCAATTCTATAGCTGACATCAACTTGGATATATCAAAGCCTTTGAAAGCAAACCTGAGTTTTACCAAGCTGGATCAGATCAACCATTTTTTAAAGAAGATCAGAAGTGCACACGGCAATGAGACTTCGGCGCCGTCGGACACCGTGCGGCTTAAGGATGAGCTTCCAGCCTCCAAATGTTACCGTGGGAAGTTGTCTAAATCCAAAGTTCATGGTGATGCAGCACGAAAGGTTCCATTTCGGGAAAACATGTGGAGAGCTGTTTCCTGCTTTCAAAAAATTTCTGTCCATACTACTCAGATTGTGGTCGCCATGGAGACTGTCCCCCATCCTAACAAGCCTTGCCTGTTAGCATCTTTGTCGACCCTCAGTGGAAGCCTGAATGTTAAAGCGGCACAAAAAGTACCTGGTAAGTCACAGGAGAGGGGAGAGGGAGATGACAGTGTGACTTGGTACCATCAGGAAATGCATAATGGTGATAATTTATATTATTTGGAGGTTAAAAGTTTTAAGGGCCATCAGAGATGGGATATTTCTGGTTTGTGACCTTATTGTAGAGAAACTTTTATAACAAATCCGTTAAGCGTTTAAGTATTTTAATGTGCTAAACTAAACTGTTCCTTTCCACCTCTTCGGACATGTTCCTGCAAATGTCTTTAAAGATGTTCATTCCTAAATTTCTGTTCCCTAAAACAGCAGCAGTGGAACAAGGAGAAATGGTTTTACCAGCCGTTAGAGTAGCGGTTGTCAGGGTATGGTCGCAGAACCAGCCGCAGCAGCAGCAGCAGCAGCAGTAGCATCAGCTGAGAACTTGTTAGAAATGCAAATTCTTGAACCCTACTGCTGACCTGCTGAATCACAAACTCTGGGCATGGAGCCCAGAAGTCTGTGTTGCAAAAGTCATACAGGTGATTCCGGTGCACTGCATTAAGTCCCTGGTAACAGTTTATTTAAAAAAGAGAGATTGCTCTAGTGGCAGGGATGCTACCCAAAGTGTACTAGAAGTCAGGGTTCAGTTCTGCAAGGACAGGGCCATTGCGGATTGCCAGGCAGCAGCCCCCGGCAAGGAAAAGCCGTGCATGCTGCCCAGCCTAGCAAAGACAGGGAGGTATGGGCCCTGCAACCGGGTGTCCTGGATGGGTGGTGGAGAGGTGAGAAGTTAACAGGCAGTGACATCTACATTTTCCTCTTTTGTTACCGTGACTAAATTGTTACGTGCTTCTTCACCCTGAGTCAGAAAGGGTAGGCAGTAGGAATGCGCGGAGGGAAGGAAAGGACAAGGCACAGGTGGGAAATAACAGCTTTCAATCACTGGAGCTGCTACTGTGAGAGTTCAGGGCTCCGTGCCAGAAATTTTACTTTGAAAGTAAAAGTAGCAAAAGGGAAACATTTTTTCTCACTTTAATTTGCAGGAAAGAATTGGGGGGTAGGGGGCAAAGTAAATCCTGAAACTATATGCAATGTAGTGGCTTACCAAAAGAAGTAATTAAGTGGCAGCCGGAGACTAACTATAACTTAGTTCCATATAGCAGTTTGGGCACAGTAGTTTAAGAGATAAAGAAAAAGTTTTATAGTCGGGAAGTATGAATTTTAGGCCAAAAAATAGATGATTTATTTCTTTCTCACCAGAAATATTTGTGACCAAGCCAGCTGAAAGCACTGTATTTTTTTTTATTGTCTTAAAAGTTTGAAGTGAAATGTAAAGTCCATGGGGCATGAAAGATTATGAAACACTGGGCTACAATATCTGATTTATCCACAAATACATTGCAACCCAGACAACACTGGACCGGTTCCCACACCTTTCCAGTTCTACCTAATCATATAGCAGGGAAAGGCTAGGACTCAACCCGAGTGAGAGTTTAAATGTACTGTGCTCAGTTCTACATCCTTTTCTTTTTTCAGCCTCATTTCTTGTTTTGTTTTTTAGCTACTCATATTTTATCCACGTTTAACCATTTGTATGCCATAAGCGTCTATAGATGCAAGCGGCAGACCTTTTTTAATTAAATTCAAAATAGCGTGGCAGTTAACTGGTTAATGTGTCTATTCTTGTAAACATCTCCAACATGTCATGAAAATCCTCTCACTGAGCTAGACAAGGTCATAGACTCATTCTGTATTTGTATTTGTTTTTTCCACTCAATCCTAGAAAAACGGCGTACCCTGTTTCTTTTATATTTATGCTTTTTAATCTAGTCAAACACAGAAGTAGCAACTATAGCTTTGACTAAGACATAAATCATACAACTCTAATTGTGGTATCCAGCAAATGTTCTAAAATAGTTATTTATGTCAGCAAACTAAAACAGTTCGAAGTTAGCCATTAAACTGAACAGTTTTATTATGAGAGCATAACGAATACCAAATCGGGTTTCTGTGCGTTTCTGCTGAATGGAATGACATGCTCAAACATTTTAAGAAGATAAAGTCAGCAAAATAATAATAAATTATAATTAAGTAAAATAAGATTAAGTTCTAGTTTCTGCTGAAGACTAATTTCTAGGAAATTATAATTGAGAGATTACTACATGTTTTTCAAAAAGTGATTCTTAACTAAGCAAAACTTTTTAAAGTAAAATATAATTTAAGCTTTAAGCGTTAATTTTATTGTGTAGTTGAATATCTTAAAAATCCATGCTTTGGAACTTGGATAAAACACATGTAATTCTTTATTTGAGGTATATTTTTGATAATAGTTAAAAGTGATACCCACCAAAAAGAAAAAAATCTCCTATCAGTAGTCATATTTCATATTTTTCAAGTGACATCGTTATGCATTTGACCAAAATTTTTATAATATATCTTTGAGCTCAACAGAGTTAATGTCAAATTTTTATAGTTTGAATCTAATACAGAAATACTTAACTGTGTCTTTGATTTTATAGTTTATATAACTATTGTGACCATCTGCAGCAGCTGCACTTTTCAAATTATTTGCTGAACCAAATTGAGCACAGTGACAAAAGTAGTCATCTCAGATGTACTATTAAACAGAGAAAGAAAAAGGAACAGTGCCTTGGTACAGTATAACCATCTGCTGTACAGATGTTATTGTATAGAATGACTTAAGATAAAATAATTGTAGAAAATTTTCATTAAAACCTCAGCAATTTGCACTTGTTTATGCGAATCTGCATAACTCCCCAATGAGACAACACACTTGGGGTTTCTTTGGTTCTCACTCACTTTCTCTTTGATCCTTTTTGATGTGCTGACTTTAATAAACACAGTCAAAAACACTGTGCAAAAACATCATGGAAAAAACTACAAAGGAATAATTATAGCAGCAGAAACTACTCTAATCCCTAACTTACGCAAGCTATTTTTAGTGAAATATTTTTTTTAACACTCTTTATGTGACAATGTTATATAAACAGGGTAAAACGGTCCTTTCCAGATGAGTTTTAATTTAGGAGCTGAAATAGATGTGTAATGCTAGAGGAATCTTACGTTCTAAGGAATATTTAGAGAAACACAATTGAGAATGTGTTGTAGGCATGTTTCCTCACTTCTGAAAGGTACAAAAATACTTCAGTTTGCCTAGTTGTATTTTTTATCATTTAACTGTCATAAATTTAGGGGAAGTGCATAGGAAAAGGGAATAATAAAAAAGTAAAGGGGGAAAGTTAGTTTTCTTCCCAAGACATTGTCAGTACATTTAAATCTGAAATGTTTTTATATTCATTTACTGGTTTTTACAACGAAAGATGTACTGATTACTCACTGAAATGTGTTCATTGTTTGAAACAAAATGAAATGGTTAAATATTTTCCACTTTAAAAAAATCTAGGAGTTTTCCTTAGTTTCCTGTACTGTTCTGCAATCCTCAACTATGAGAGTTTCAAGGGACTTGATTTTTTTAAATTCCACCTGCAGATGCTAGTGTAACAGTGACTTATAATAACTTGTATTTCTGCTAGAATACTTACGTTCTTCCATATGTCTTTGGGAAAGGGGCCGTAAAGTTGATTTTAGTAGACATAATACTTGTATTTTAAAAGTTGGTGTATAATATCACAGAAAATACCTACGACTGTATTATCAATAACAAAATGAATCTCACTTAGAAATTATATCTTATTTTCGGAATCGTGTTAAGGCAGATAATATTTCTTCTGCTCTCCATGAAATCCATCCCATTCTGTAGTATGTTTTTTTAAAAAACAGCCACCTTTCCCCCCACGCGTACACACACAACACAGTCTTTTTTGCCGTTTGAAGCGTGTCTTTTTTGAGAAGCCATGAGTATGTAGCTATAAATCCTGGATAGCAGTGTAGCACTTTCCACAGGCAGGGAGGGAAGGAGCTGCAGACTTCTGCTCCCCTTGTCAGAGTAAATTACGGCTCTATTAGGGCGGCACTCCTTAGATTTCAGCAACAAGGGCGCACAATCCAGGCTGTGAAATAGCCTTACTGTGGGCTTCCTTGCTCTTTCACGGGGGCACTTAGATTAGCAATCTCCATGTAAAGTAAGGAAAAGGGAAATAGGGAATGAACAAAGGGTTAGGGGAGGAGCCTAAGTGAGGCCATCTTGTTTGGCATTTTAGTCAGAAATGGGAAGAGCTGCAAGCATCCCTTTCCAAAGGGACTTTTCATCCACGCAGAAAGCCATGAGTTGAACTCCTAGTCAGAGAGCTATGGTTTAAACAACTTTCGCTGCCCCTGCCTCTGTCATCCAGATGTACTTATCTCTGTGTATAAACAAAAACGGGGAAAAGCATAACCATATTATTTTTCACATATACAAATGCCTCCTCTCATGTTCACTGAATTCAGGACCAATAAAATATAAAGAACCTAAAGTTCCTTTTCATGTCCTGAAAAGTGAAACCGGGCCATTAATTGCGGAAAGTGGAGCTCCAGCTTTTCATTCCAGTTAGCTGGATCTCCAGAGGACACGCTCTCAAGGCGTTGTCAGCACCAGTGGATGCTCCGGAGATGTCGGGAAGCCGAGGGGAAGTAAAGCATCCAATTAGATATGACTGCCTCAGAGAATCCGCTCCATAACAAGCCATTTACAACACCCCAAAGACTTTTGTCACTTTTACAAAGAAATGGTGCTTCTTCCCAATGCCTGAACCATAAGAAATGAATTCTTTGACAGGCAGAGCCAGAGGACAGATCTGACCTGAAGCAGCCACTGAGGGTTGAAGTGGAAGCACAGCTGGTCAGCAGCCAGATGGGCCGCTCACCGACCTGAGTGAATATTGGGTGTGGGCACCAGGGTCTTGTCATTTCTGACACTGTCCCAAGTAGCTTAAACCCAACCCTGGAGGGAAGGTGGAGACCTCATTGGGTGTATAACATCTGGGATTTTATTTGTCATTTTGGCAAACTTCACAAGCGCAAAAGAAAGAGTAAAAGGGGATTATCTTGACAATGAAATGAGTTACTGAATCTTGTGATAATGAAAAGCAGAGGAATTCTAATGCCTTTCTATAGTCCCTGAGGTAGAGGTGCGTTTATAGTTTTGCAGAAGTAAAATGTAGGCAGGCAGAACAGATGGCCTAGAGTCCAGGAAACACGACACCCTCATCCCAGGACCGAGTACCACTATTAATCCTGCTCTGATTCCCTCCTGTTACTTTATAACAAGCTCAAAGTTGCTACTGATGAACTGGCATGTCCCTCCATTTTTACCCTTAAATTACCTCTAGAATACTGAGCTTTTTCAGCAGTGATATTTTTCTGTGCATAAGGGTGAAATGAGACATTTAAAAAAACAGAATTTTTGGAAGTTCTGAAAATTGAATGGGAAATAGAAAAAATAAAATTCTCATAACGTTTTTTCAAAATAATGTCCCATATTATTTTCCTAACCTAGTGGGAAATAAAAACCATAAATGTGTAAGATACTTCCTTGGGGAGTAAGTCTTTTGTCCTCTTCTCAGAAATCCTACACAGTGGGGGGGAAAATCCCAACAAATGAACTTTATTCTCCTTGCTGTAATTTTTATCATAATATAATATTAGACATAATTCTGGAGAATATAAGCAATATTAACACTACTATGTTAGAATGATCTTTTTCACATCTTCAAAAAGAGAGGTAAGAAGTTAAGAAGGTTTGATATTTAAAAAACAACCACCCACTAGTGGATACACGCTGTCCAGGAATGCTTAGATTGTCACTAGTCTCTTGTTTAACCAGATTATGTTAGTGCAGGCTCATACATCTTTCATTCGGGATACTTATGTTTTTCTGTGATAAGGATTTATGCATTTTAAGTGTTATGTGATTATTGTTCTTCATGTACATTTTTGTTTTAGTGCTGTGTGGTTACTGTCACTGTTTTGGATCCCAGTGGGAAGCCTTATAACAGATAGGAGTGTAACTGCAGACATCTAGAAGACACCCGCTGGGTTGAGTGTCTGATGTGTTAATTTCCAGGTTGCATGGAAAGGAAAAACCATGTAGCACGCAGCCAGCCAGGCTGTGGAGCGCTGTCCTGTGCTGCGGTGGGTGAGTGTGATGTACCTGCCCAGCCATCCGAGGGGGTGAGCTCCTCTCACAGAGATAACCATCTCTGACTTTTTCTTCTGATTCATCACCGACCTGAACTCCATTTGAACCTTGTTAGACAAAAAACAAGCAGAATTCCTGGCCCAAGCTATAAAATATAATTAAGCCCTTTTGAAATGATGTGTAAAAGAACATTGCTGTGCCCCCACTTATAACCACTACCACCACCACAACCAATAAAGTTAAATCAAGCACTGCCTGTAATGGATTAAAATAATAAATGTTCCTGGATTTCAGTGTTTGAAGTACTTGAAGAAAACAGGCTCCCAGCAGCCCGGGTAGCTGAATGCAGGAGAGACATTTATTAATGACGAGTTCAAGGGTTTGGCCTGTTTAAGATCATTACTTTCTGTTTACCATGGGTTACACATCTCTTATATTTTTACACAGCCCACATGTGTCCACATTCAATAATGAAAGCTTTTTTTTTTTCACCAAAGAATTGTTAATTGTGTAAATGTGGTTCTCGTGGGGAATATGAAGTCTTCATAAGACTCTGCTCTGTTCTAATGAGAAATCCAGGACCGTGGCTACAGTCTTCCAAGTGTATCCCCCTTCAGATCTTGTCTCCAGCTAAATTACTCTATTCCTTCCTATTGTTTTAGTTACCAAATTTCAGACTTGATCTAGACTGCTAGAAAAATGTTGGCGCCAGGTCATATGTGTTAGAATTGTGTCCCATTGCCCTGGATTTTATGTCTTTAGTACTATAGCAAAAAAAAGAGTCGTTTTCATTTCTTTCCTTGTTTTAACGAATGTATGGTAAAGAATCATTTCTCTAGATTTAGATACATTTGGGGGGAGAAAAGACAACTGATAAAAATTTCTTATGTACACATTTTGAAACAGAATGTTCCTTGGGCAGGAGAAAAACGGACCTTTTAGACAACAGAAATGCTATGAATTAACATGAAGTTATCTCGCTGTGCAAAATCCCATTGGAGAAGAAAGGTTCCAGTCCTGGTAATTAAATGCTAGAGATCTTTTACTTCACAGCTTTTCCTCTGCATCCTTGGTAGCACCGTGTAGGTTAGTATTTGGAGGAATGGACAAAAATTGTTATAGCCCCCAGCACTGGGACTATGGAAAAAGAGAGGGTTAGAAGTAAGTCTCTACCCCCCACGCAGCCTGTAGTTTTGCCTGTGGTCACAGCAAATTGCCCTCTCATCCACATAAGCCAGGAGGCTGTTTGCTAGGAAAGATTCTGGCAAAGCACCCCAGTCAGTGATGAGTGGCTGAAGACACATCTTAGATGTTCTGTTGCTCTCTGGCCAGGCCCCTGGACCTGTAGGCTATGTTGGCACAACATACCGAGGCCGTGTAAAACAGCTGGGGACAGGAAAAAGCATTTATTCACAACCGTATTACCAACTGGAAAAATGAAATTACTAAGAGCTAACTAACAGCAGCAGTTTTTATAAGGCAACATGGTGCTGGAAGGAGGCAGAGGGAATCTAAATCCCGGCCCTGCTACTTACCGGCAGTTGGTTGTGGTAAAAGTTACAATTCCGCTAATTTCCAAAATGAAGGCAAAAATATTTAATTCACAGGGCTGTTGAGAACATCAGGCGAGATAATGTATGTAGGGTATTCTACACATTCCTTGGTACAAATTTATTATGTTCCTCAATAAATATTGGTGTTTTGGTTTTTTTATCTTCCTCCCCAACTCAGTCACACCAGTGAATGATGAGGGCATAGATCAGTAAATTTTAGAGCTGGAAGTTACCTTAAAGATCTTCCTTTTCTTTATCAAGAACCCTTTTTTTTTCTTTCCCTCATGGGCCTCATGATCCAACCAAACTGCATTTAGGATTACATAGCTAACATGGCTATACCTGCCTGTGATACGACTCCAACCAAAAGGAAAGCTTCAGTACACCTCCTCAGCCCTGTCTCAGACAAATCTGTGACTTCTTTTACCTCTGTGAAATACTGGAAATGCTTCATGGACCACCATTACGATGTGGAACTCCCTAAGTGTCAAAGAACCCTGGGTTGAGGCCACCTGAGCTAGCCCTAATCCCTCACTGAGTTAGGAGTGGAGCAGTTAGCCAGGGGTATGCTGAGGCAGTCTGGTCTTTCTGCTGCACCAGTCCTTACAGCCTCAATTGTGTAGATCCAGACCAGTTTCTAAGCCGTTGCAGTAGGTTACTTAGCAAGTCATTTTGCTTTCAACATTGTTAAGATAAGTTTATACCAGTTCTTCCATTCACGTGACTTACTCTTTAAAAAATTAATTCACTGGCAGTTTCCTAATGTAATTACACTAACCAGCTATTGTATTCATCTGAGAACCTATGGAGTGTGTATTTGCTGCTGTTCTTTCCTCTCTGGAAAGGTTGTCATACACTTTCCAATATGCACAGTCCAACCTGCCAGTCTGGGTGTTTTTTAAACACGGACACATGATCCAATCAAGTTTTATTTTTCTAATAAACTGACACAACTGTAAAAACAGTGAGCATGGTGGCAGATTGGAGGGGAAGAAAGAGGCAAAGCATACCCTCTACACCCTTTGGTATTTTTAGTTTGGTTTTTCTAGGATCCGAATGTTTTAAAACATTTCTCAAAAAATACCTTTCCCAGACAGGGCCAAGTATAAATAGCCAACTCAGCAGACATTTTCATCTTTCATGAGTAGTTCTCCCTTTCTTAATGTGAAAGGGGGGAAAAAATTCTATTTCTGCTACTTATCATTTTCCTATGTTCAAAGGAAAGGTTTGGATTAGTCTGGGGTCCATTGAGGCCTTGGTGGGCTTCCCTGGAGACTGAAAGCCCACTCGTGAGAAATCATTAGGTGCCTTGGAGAGAGACATGTTAGCAGGTAGACCAACCATTTGGACTCTCATTTTGATGGCCAGACTTTTTAGTAAATTGGGAAGCATCAGCATCCCTTGCAGCTCGTATCCATTGTAATTCTGACGGCTTTATGGTTTGTTCATATACTGATCTTATCCTATACTTTAGTTTATTACTAGGTATAATTATATAGGCTTATTATAAAATATAGTGTAACTAAAAAGGATCTGACCAACTTACATATTCTGATCAAGCAAGGTGTGTTTTTTTGCATGGTTAAAATACTTACGTGCTATTTTTATGTGTTTCAACATAATTAGTTGAAGGAATTAGAAAAAGATTTCCAGTCGTCTTTTTATGGACCATACTTACAAAAACCTTTTTCTAGTCATCTAGTCACTTCTGGTCATCGTTTCATGGATCGTACGGATAAAAAGTTTTCTTCCTTACTTTCAGAGGCATCGTGCGTGATGCTTCGCTGTTGTGCAAATCGACTTGTGGATGTATCTAACACATGTTTGCTGGTTTTCTGGTAGCCTCAGATTACTTCCAGCTGGATTAAAAAAAAATACCTGGACATGCTTTGCTAGCACATGTCATCATGGAGTGCTCTTTCTAATGACATACAGAAGCTTGATTCCAAGTGTGTTTTGCACAGTCAGCATGGAAATGCAGGAGCCTTACTGAGGTCTAGGAGAGACGATGATGTAGCGCTGGCAGCACTCTGTAAACATTCTCCAAAACAAGTGGTTTGCATTTATTAGTCTTCTGAAGGAGTATTTTAAAGGTCACGAAACTATTAGTTCCTTGAACTAAATTTTTACACTCAGTGAAAAGTATGTCAGTGTGCAAGCAAAGCAAGATTATTTCTGTTTATCACACCAGTTGTTTCTGAAATTACTTCTCAATGTTGCTACACCTCATTTACTTTAATTAAATATCTGCCATTAGTTTTCTAGAGCTGAAATTAAAAATATAAACACAGATTTTTGAAACAAGCCAATGGAAAAATCAGGCAGAAAAGCATTCTGTGGAATGGAAGGAGGTAGAAGGAAGAGGTTATACACTGGGTCAAAATGACCTGAACACACAGTCATTAAGTGCAACGTTGGGTCCTGGGTAGGATCCTGGAATCGGAACGGGACATGAGAGGAGAAACTGGTGAAATTCAAATAAGGTGTCTAAATTACTTAGTTGTTTTGCATTGATGTTAATTTACTGGCTCTCGAGAATCATGCTATCATAAGTTGTTAAATTAACATTAAGGAAGCTGGGTGAAGGATATCGAAGTTGAAAGCTATCAACTTTGCTGAAAGCCTAACATTATTGCAAAATTAAAAGTTCTTAAAAATGGCCTGATGAGAGGTTAAGTAATTTTAATGATATTCCTGCTTTTAAAGGATAACTGATCATTTTCAATCTTATACTTTCACAGCATATTTCTTTAATATTTTCCTTCTGTCATTTTTGGAAATTTAGGGGGGAAAGTAAAAGTACAGAAAATGTAACCCATAACACATCAAACACCTGTATACGCACCAGCTAGAACAAAGGTAAACATTTTATCATTTACATAATAGGCTGAGAGAGATAAAACTTCACAAAATTACTCAGTCTTCCCCAATGTTCCAGTGCCAAGAAGATAGCTCTTCATAATTTTTACACGTAGCCACTTTGTCCAACTCTGCGTGAATTCATTCAGAAGAACATACATGCTGGAACTGTTGCCATTTATACCAGATTTTGAATGTATAAGTATCCCGCTTAAGAACTCAGTATTCTCAGTGGCCCTGAGCGTATGTGTGGGGTGATATATAAAATGCGATTCATTTTATCCCAGTGAAGATACTTAGCATGTTTCCTGATTAAGAAAGAAAGGAGGGGATGGTGTCCCACAGGCCAGCTTCTCACAGAGTGAGAGCAAGGGAAAGGGAGAATTAACAGCCTGTCATGAGTCCCAGGGATTATTTTCATATTTTGTGGTAAAAATGTGAAGTTTGGTTTACCATTAATAAATGCCCCCTATAAAATTCATAACTACTCTTTATTATTAAGTGATCACCATAATCTCTTATTATTGGCCACTTAGACCAACGTTAAAGTCACTGAACTAATATGGTTTTCTATTATTTTGTTGTAGGTTTTTTTTAAATCAGCAGGAAATGTTTAAATGGAAACAGAGACTCTATTTTAAACTTAAAAGCTGTATTTGTGAGTGAACCTTTCTGTGGTTCCCCGGATAACTGGATTCCGTCATGAGGAGCAAAGCCAAGGCAGACTGGTGTGTGTAGCAAGTGTAGGGGGCAGGTAGGCACATGGGGATGAGTTAAATTAGTCTCCAAAGTGATCCACCCCTAATTTCCTTATGGGTGTACGAAACAAAGGACAAGAAAGGTGACAAGACACCAGGAAGGGCACATTGGTGTCTATTGGTCATGTGTCTTCTTCATGCACTTAGGCAGTGCCTGTTCCTGTGTGATCGCGGCCAACATTAGCATCTGCAATCCTCAATGCCATGCGTGTGTTTAAACAAGTCTGGGATCAATGCTACTAAACCTGAGATATAGGCAAGTACAAACTGTAAAAAGATTAGAAAAAGTAAATGTAAAGTGAAGAGTAAGCTGTTGGGAAAAGGGTGAAAGGGGAAAGAAAAAAATGGACAGCAACTACACAGACTTAATTAAATAATGGATCAGAATGAAAGAATTGATAGCACATGAAGTGAATTTAAAGAAGCAAGAAAGAATGGGGTTTGTATGATAATAGGGAAGTGTTCATGTCTTTCAACAGTTCACTTGCTTAACAGAGGCAATATTATAAATGTTGTTGGTTGTCTTTTTTTTCCTCTAGTTTTTATTGAGATCTCAAAACTTGAGGCTAACAAATTGCCAAGGAAAAATGTGATGTGAAAGAATACACAAATTATTCACTTTATCTTGGTAGATCCAGTAAATGGTAGATAATCAATAAATATTGGTTGAATAATGAATGCCTGCATAAATATCAAGTTGGAGGTGATCCAGGATATCCACATTTTTTTATTGGGAAAAGCACTTATTTAGGAATTAGGCATGGTTATGGATACTATCATAAAAAACTATACTTAAAACCATGATAGTAGAGAATTTTACTGAAATAAGAAATTAGGGATGGCTTATGTTTTCTTGTAGGAGTTTTATGGTTGTAGGTCTTACGTTTAAGTCTGTAATCCATCTTGAATTTAATTTTGTATATGCCATGAGAAAGTGGTCCAGTTTTACTTTTTGCATGTAGCAGTTCAAGATCATTTATTGAAGACACTGTGTTTTCCCAAATGTTTATTCTTGCTTCATTTATCATAGATTAATTGATCATATATGTGTGGTTTTTTTCTGGTTATTCTATTCTAATCCTTTGATTTATACATGTGTTTTTATGCCACTATCATACAATTTTGATTACAATAGTTTTGTAGTACAGTTTGGAATCAGGGAGCATGATACCTTCAACTTTCTTCTTTCTCAAGATTACTTTGTCAATTCTGAATCTTTTGTGATTCAATACATATTGTAGGATTTTTTGTTCTAGTTCAGTGAAAAATGCCTTTGATACTTTGAAAGGGATTACATTAAATCTATAGATTGCTTTGGGTAGTATGGACATTTTAACAATATTAATTATTTCAATCTATGAGCACAGTATATCATTCCATTTATTTGTGTCATCTTCACCTTCTTTTATCAGTGTCTTTTAGTTTGAAGAGTACAGGTCTTTTACCTCCTTGGTTAAATTTACTCCTAGACACTTTATTCTTTTTGATGCAATTGTAAATGGGTGTATTTTCTTTATTTCTCTTTCTGATAGTTTATAAGTGTATATAGAAGTGCAACCAATTTCTTTATATTAATTTTGTATCCTATAAATTTACTGAATTCATTTATTCTAATAGTTTTTTGGTGCAGTCTTTAGAGTATAGTATCATGACATCTGCAAATAGTGACAGTTTTACTTTTTCTTTCTAATTTGGATGCGTTTTATTTCTTTTTCTTGCCCTATTGTTGCAGCTGGGACTTCCAATACTATGTTGAATAAAAGTGGTGAGAAGGCATCCTTGTTTTGTTCCTGATCTTAGAGGAAAAGCTTTCAGCTTTTCACCATTGAGTGTGATGTTAACTGTGGGGTTGTCATATATGGCCTTCATTATGTTGAAATACATTCCCTATATACACACGTTGTTAAGAGTTTCTTTTTATCATAAATGGATGTTGAATTCTGTCAAATGCTTTTTCTGCATCTGTTGAGATGATCATATGATTTTTATTCTTTCTTTAAATTTATCATTATTGTTGAGAGTATTATAGATGTCCACCATTTTCCCCCATTGTCCTCCTTCACCCAGTTTCCACCCCATCCCAGACCTTCACCACACTATTATCTGTGGGCTCTGCATACATGCATATGTTTGTTGGTTAATCTCTTCTCACTGCCCTCTTTCTTTCCCTCTGAGACGATTTTTATTCTTCATATTGCTAAAGTGCTATACCACATTGATTGATTTGCAGATGTTGCACCATCCTGTGTCCCTGGAATAAATATCACTTGGTTATGGTGTGTGATCCTTTTAATGTATTGTTGAATTTAGTTTGCTAATAATTTGTAGAGGATTTATACATCTGTGTTCATCAGGGACGTTTGTCTGCAATTTTCTTTTTTGTGGTGTCTTTGTCTGATTTTTGTATCAGGATAGTGCTGGCCTCGTAAAATGAGTTTGGCAGCATTTTTCCTTCTTCAATTTTTTGGAATAATTTGTGAAGTATAAACATTAATTCTTTAAATGTTTGGTAGAATTCTCTTGTGAAGCCATCTCATCCTGGACGAGATGTTTTTTGAGTTTTTAAATTCTTGATTCCATTTCATTACTTGTAATCAGTCTATTCAGGTTTTCTATTTCATCGTGATTCAGTAAAAATGGCCCTGGCCAGCACCTCCAGTCCCAGAGAGACTCCCAGCAGTTTCTCGCCTATTTGGCAGAGGCTGTAGGATTAGTAAATGGATTTCCTTCACATAGTCTGCTGCCCTTTAAGCCACTGTTTTTTCACTGTGCCCAGGGTAGGCCAGTCTGCACAAGGGCCCTCAGTGATATCCCTCCCTCCTGCAGTTCACTCATCAGGGGTGAGGTTACTGCTGTTATCATGTCTCCATCGCTCTTACCCTTCTCTATGTGGTCCCTCCCTCCTTTGTTGTGCAGATGTTCCATCCGTCCTCATTTCTTTTTCAGGAGGAATTTCTCTATATATAGGTGTATATTCAGTGTGTCAATAGGAGGAGGTGAGTTCAGGGTCTTCCTACAATAGCATCTTGGACCTCATCAGAGCCTGAAACATCTTGTGGCCAGAAAGTAAAAAAGTTCCCCAAGAAATGATGGGGGACTATCAAAAGGACACAGGAACCAACTTGAAGGGGTTTCTAATGTCCCACGCTGGTTCCATTTAAGCAACAAAGCAATGAGAGTATTCGATTATAACCCACAAAATAAAATATATATCTATGAGTCCATACTGATATAAATAAATAATTGAACTAATAAGTGGGGTAGAAGGAACAGCTCTTTTCATCATAGAGTACTAATTAATAAATGTAGAAGAATAAGAAAGTTGGAAATCAACATTATCATGCACCACAGTAATAACTGATGCATTCAAGAACCAGAGATGGATGCCAGTGTTAATGAGAAAAAGTTTGATGTAAAAGAGGATAGTGCATAATCTCCAACTATATCCCCACAGATTTTATTATTTTTAAGTGGAATAATAACAACTTTATAGTGGCAAAACCTGAAACACCACTTTACTAGTAGCATGTGATCAGAGTTAACAGTACCAGTAATAAAACATCAACATCACTCATCCAAATATGATGCAGAGAAGGGCTTCACTTCTCTGGCATTCTTGTCAAAAATCCATAACCACATTTTAATGAGAAATCATTAGATAAAAGCAAATCGAGAGGTATTCTGCAAAATAATTGGCCTGGGCTTGTCAAGAGTATCAAGGTCATGAAAGACAGAGAAAGCTAGATCTGCCACAGAATAAAGAAGACTAAGGAGACGACAGCTAAAAGCAGTGGGGGATCCTATTTTGGACACTTGACCAGAAAAAGGACATTAGTGGGAAAATTAGCAAAATTTAAATAAGATCGGTAGATTACTTAATAGTATTATATCAATGTGGCTTCTGATTTCAGTTTCATACTGTGGTTACATAGCTGGGTGAAGGATATAACGGAACTCTGTATATTGTTTCGACTTTTAGGCAGGTCTGATATTTCAAAATTAAAAGTATTTTGCGTGGTTCTAACCAGTTTGGCTCAGTGGATAGAGTGTTGGCCTGTGGACTCAGGGGTCCCAGGTTCGATTCCGGTCAAGGGCATATACCTTGGTTGCGGGCACATCCCCAGTAGGGAGTGTGCAGGAGGCAGCTGATCGATGTTTCTCTCTTATCGATATTTCTAACTCTCTATCCCTCTCCCTTCCTCTCTGTAAAATATCAATAAAATATATTTTTAAAAGACTTTAAAATGGTTATGGCAGGCAAAAAAAATTTTTTTTAAAAAGTATTTTGCGTGCTTTTTTTTAGAGGAAGGAGACTTGGAATGGATGGCTTCTAAGGTCTCTTCCATCTAACCTTGTTGTTCTATGATACAGTGTTCTATGACGCAAATCAAGAGTGGCAGATTCAAGTACTTTTCTTTTCTACTGTCTAGTAAGAAATATATTGAGACAGGTGAAAACAGGATTAGATTCTAAAGTGCCAATTCCCTTCAGTGGGGTGCGTCCTGGTTAGCTACTGTTGTGCCCAGTACTATAATGAATAAGGTGGCCCTGGCCTCCAGGATGATCACAGTCTAGTGACGCTTGAAAATGGTGTGGTCTTCTGTTCAATCACTTCGATTACTAAGGTCTCTCTTCCTTGACATTTTAAAATAATGAAGTTGGGTAGAATGATATAGAAATTGATAAGTCTTGAAACCTATTTTTCAATCTGAGTATGTGATGAGATCATGATAAACATTAAAGAAGATAAGCAATCCAGGGAGCCTTTGAAATTAAACACTTTGTCTATGAGGGACCAATAAGACATTCACATTAAGGTTACCACCAGATAATTGAATATTTCATTGTAGGCTAGTATGATGATGCATGCATTTGAGAATAAAGGGTAATGTAATTCATACATTTGCTAGATAATTGTACTGAAGTAACCTTATACTTTTTTAATGTCATTATGACAGATTACTGAGTAATCAATTGATATTTCTATTTAGCAGATCTTTACTGTTGAGAAGTCTTAACTGTGTTCCAGGAAGTGTAACACAGTTAAGTCAGGAAGTTATGACTTAAGTTCTAAACTCCATTAATAAAGATGATTTTTAATTCTTATTTATTCGGGGGCTTGTTTCTTTTTTAAAAATATTTTTTTATTTATTTCAGAGAGGAAGAAAGAGTTAGAGAGATAGAAACATCAATGATGAGAGAGAATCATTGATTGGCTGCCTCCTGCACACCCGCTCCCCTCAGGGGATTGAGCTGCAACCTGGGCATGTGCCCTGACCGGGAATCGAACCATGACCTCCTGGCTCATAGGTCAATGCTCAACCACTGAGACATGCCGGTTGGATTCTATTTTTTTATTTTGTTTAGTTTTCCTTTAGTCTAAGTGAAGTATAGCTTTAGATCAAGAAAACTATGTAAATGAAATGGAAGTCTTAGTGCCACAATATATTTTATGAAAAAAAATTAAGAAATTGATTTTCACCATCATATTTTTGATAAAAGTCTTAGCCCTAACACTTTGGTGGGTGTGATGTCTTCTGTGTATCTTATTTCTGCAGTAGGAACATACAGTGTATGTGAAGTTTCAAGTCTCCACAGAATTGAAAAGTCAATGTGGTTACTGTACTTTGAAAAGTGTATACTGTCAGCCCAAGGTGTTTTTTAATCTTTCATCTCTTTTAAGGATCAAATATTATTAGAAAAATAAGCCATGGGCATTACAAATGTGGTCTGGTGAAATTCAATATTCACAATGACAATTCAGAATATGAGCTCCTTGGGGGAAAGTTAACCGACCACTCTAACTTTGCATTCAAATATCTTAAAGTATGCCATTGGTTTTATGAAAAGGTTTTGATCTACACTTCTAGTGTAAGTTCAAAAGAAAACCTACATTTTAAAGTGTATTCCTTTTCTGGGTATATTTACTTTGAACTATAGCATATAGTTTTCCTCATAAATCTAACCTGCCACTATCTGTTTTTAAGACTCTGTAAACTTCAAGTGGTTATGATGTGTGAAGTTTGGATTAAACTAAAATTTTTAGAAAACACATGTTATATATTTTGATTGTTTTGATTTTAACATGAGCCAGTCAAAAACTTGAGTGTCTAGCAGAGTAATATACTTTACTCTTACTGTAAGAAATCACAGAAAATTGCCCTTTCTCATCATGTTAACAATAGACAAATGAAGCAGCTGTTCTTATTCTTAATGTAGTTGTTTGAAAAACTAGCACAATTTAATGAAAATGTCTCTACTCATAAAACTTAAAATGCTCACACATGGAAAAAGTCATAATGTTTTGGCAAATATTGCTTTGTTAGGAATGTGAATGAGGTATACCTGCTTCGTAACTAGAATTCTGTATAAATGGCATAAAACTGTGAGGGAAAGCCAACTGAAAGAGGACAAAGGATGAATTAATGGTCTAAAAACTACAAATTCTTGCCCAAACTTACTTTTTTACTAGGAAAAATTATTTCTCATATCCCTCTCCATTTCTTTGTATTTTTCAGGTGTAATTCTTGGGTCATCATTTCTACTCAGCGTAAATGATTTTCTCCTTAAAACAAGTCTCAGAGAAAAAAGCCGGATTCTGATAGGACCATGTTGTGCGGCTGCCGATGTGGAAGCTAGGTGGTGTAAACACAGTGGCAACCCAGGCCCAGAACACTCTATACCCAAAATATCCATAGATTTGAGTGGGGGTCTTCTACAGGTATGTGGGCATTTTCTATATTTTCCCCATAAGTTTTTAGCGAGCCTTTATTCATTTTTTGAACTCACTACATTTTAAATCTTGGCCCAGCCAATGTGGCTCATTGGTTGAGTGTCAACCTATGAACCAGGAAGTCACGGTTAGATTCCCAGGCTGGGCACATGCCTGGGTTGTGGGCTCAATCCCCAGTAGGGGCGTGCAGGAGACAGCCTATCAATGATTCTCTCTCATCATTGATGTTTCTATCTCCCTCTCCCTTCCTCAAATCAATATAATTTTTTTTAATTTTAAATGTTGATGTGGTGAGAAAGGTATTATCAATTCATATACCATACAATTTACCTAATTAAAGTGCATAATTCACTGATTTTTTAGTATATTCACAAAGTTTTGTGATCATCACTGCAATCCATTTTAGAACATTTTCATACACACACTCCAACACCCTGTGCTCATTAGCTTTTGCTCCCCATTATTCTTTAATCCCCTCTCTAGGTTTATACAACCACTAACCAATTTTTTTTTCTGTTTGATTTGACTCTTCTGAACATTTCATGTAAATATATGGTATCTTGTGAGTGGCTTCTTTCACTTAGCATTTTCTTTCATTTAATGTTGTCAAGGTTCATCCGTTTTTTAGTAGGTGCCAGTATTTCATTCTTTTCTATGGCTAAATTAGTCCACTGTTTGTATGTGTCATATTTTATTTATTCAGTTATCAATTTACGGACATTTGTGTACAAGTTTTTGTGTAGACATGGTTTCATTTCTCTTGGATACATGACTAGGAGCAGAATTGCTAGGTCATGAATAACTTTTTCCTAATGTGTACACTTTTCTAATTACAATAAACATGTGGTATTGTGTTGTGTTATCAAGAACATTAATTGTATTACCATTTTTTCAAGGCTGCAAAGTAACTCCACATTAAAAACAAAAAGAGCAGGGGCCAAATTTATGGTGATGGAAGATGATTTGACTTTGGGTGATGGGCACATAATGCAATATACAGATCATGTCTCATAGAAATGTACACTTTAAACATAGATGATCTTATTAACCGATGTCACCCCAATAATTTTAATAAAAAAACAATGAGCAAAACCAAGGTAGATCATCTCTATATTACAAAGATGACTGTCTCTTCACAATTTAAAGGTTGGAGCAGTGTGCGATTTGACTTTTCGCTTATCTCTATCTTTTCAGATCCAAAAATAATATTGATGAGAACCTAGATCAGCGGTTCTCAACCTGTGGGTCGAGACCCCCTTGGGGGTCGAACGACCCTTTCACAGGGGTCGCCTAAGACCATCGGAAAATACATACATAATTACATACTGTTTTTGTGATTAATCACTATGCTTTAATTATGTTCAATTTGTAACAATGAAATTGGGGGTCACCACAACATGCGGAACTCTATTAAAGGATCGTGGCATTAGGTTGAGAATCACTGACCTAGATAGATTTAGTATCAGTAGACTTAGTATCATATCTCTTCCCTTCATTTCTGAGATACCTTAATTCCAGAGAGCAGAACCCAAACCCAGGATTTAAACTTAGCTACAAGGTACAGGGTTAATTTTTTCTACCTCTCTATATATATTTGTGTGTGTGTGTGTGTGTGTGTGTGTGTGTGTGTGTGTGTGTGTTATGGTTTTCTTAGAATTAATAGTTGTGCTGCCTTTATCCAATATATTCATAGACATATAATATTATTGACATTTTGAATCCACAATTATTATTACCCACTAGTCAGACTTCTGTTATAGATTAATATTCTTCACATGTAGAAAAAGGGACCTTGATCCTCTCTCTCATAAGAAACACTAATATCTTTGTTCTGAAACTCTACTATAGCTCCTGACCAGTTGGTTTGTGCTGTGGAATACTGTGTATGGGCACATTCTCACTAAACACAGAAGTTGGGAGGCTTTTGAGTAGTTCAGATTCATTTAGCATCTTCCATCTCTCTTTCTCTTAAAAATAAAAATGCAAGGAAAAGAACCCTATAACCAATATGTGTTTTTTAATCTCATGACAAAATTTAGGAAGCTATTCTACAAGATTATTATTTTTATTTTAACATTTTGGCTTAGAAGATCTTCATTGCCTTTTCTTAGATTACAATAGGTGTTCTTTTCCCTCTTAGCTAAGTTAATAAACATTACCTCACATTAACATAATTTCATCATTAATTTAGCATTTAAAATTGATTATTATTCACATAATATATGATGTAATTGATTTTGTTGTTTTTATATATTTACTCAAGCAATAGAATTACATCCTATAGGTCCAATTACTTAGAAATTATAGTTTACTTATTGTCAGTAATTACATTAAATGTAATTGCAGTCTTGCATTAATTCAGATATGATTGTGCCTAATTATTTTCATGAAATGTTTATATTTTAAAGCCACTAAAATTTTTCATCTGGTTTTAAAGGTTTTCTGGGGTCAAGAACATTTGAATTGTTTAGTTCTTCTACATGAGTTACTCAATGGATACCTTAATGAGGAGAGAAATGTTGAAGTTTCTGAAGCGGTGCCACATGTGCCACCTCCTGTGGAAAAGAACCAGACATTTAAAAGTGAACAAAGTTCCGATGACCTGCGGACGGGTCTTTTTCAGTATATAAGAGATGCCGGTAAGTAGTAACAGCTTCAGGGTGTGTGTGTGTGTGTGTGTGTGTGTGTGTGTGTGTGTGTGTGTGTATGCGCATGTGTGTGCAGGTTTAGCTGCACGTTTACTAAGAGGTAACAGAATAAGATTACTTGAAAAAGTACATTAATACCTGAAGTACAAAAAATAGTAAGTTACCATTTGATATATCTTAAGGGTAAATTCATGATTTGTTCCCATCTCAAACCCATAAAATTGACTACCCAGCTTCTTTATAATTTTACTTTTATCCTCATAATTTTTTCTTGCTGTCATACACCAAAATGTTTCCCTTCAGAAATACAGTTAATTATACTTCCATTTAACAGAACCTTTGAAAATGCCTGGTGTCTATGAAGTCTTGTTTTACAACGAAACCGAAGATAGCCCGGGAATGATGCTATGGAGATATCCAGAACCCAGGGTGCTCACCCTCGTGCGGATAACTCCTGTGCCCTTCAACACCACAGAGGATCCGGATATTAGCACAGCAGACCTTGGTGATATGCTGCAGGTAAGTAATGACTACCCATTTTAAAATAAAACTCTGTGGGAAAGTGCTGATTCAATACTAAGACAAATGTTTGGAGCATACCTATTTTTTCTAACAATAGTATATGAGAGAAATGCACACATATGTACACACAAAGAATATTTTAAAATAAGGGACTGATGTAATTCAGATTCATAGTACATGGCAATTTTGAGAGTTCTCAATTCTACTCTTAGTCCTATCGTAGGTAGATTACGTAGTCTCTAAGACAAATAGGTGTCATTCAGTTCACCACATGTTTTTTTGAGTACCTATCATGTGCTCACAGCTCCTCAGCATTTCTAGAACTGCTCTCTAAAATAAAGTATGCCCACATAAAGCCAGAATGGATGACTAAGTTTTCATTTCATTTCCAGAACTGAAGATGGTCTTGGGGCTTGAGTAGGCTAACAGGAAAACTAACCAGTGATCATAAGCCATATGATTTTTATGAGAGTTTGTTACTTACCACTTCCCTGAGTTTAATGTAAATGTCATTGTGGATATCACTCTATTATCCTACTGCTTACTAATATCCTATGAATCTTAACTTCTCCTAAAATTTTTTTTCCTCTTAGTCTTCTACCTATTACTAGATCACACACCATCCACTCAAAGCCCAGGAATCATTCCCGATTGCCCTCCCTAACCCCCTGCCTCTAATTCATCACAAGTCCTATTACTCTATCTCCAAAATACGTCCCCGTTCCATCTATTTCTCTACTGAAACACCTTACGTCCAAGCCCAAGCGACCGTCTTCTGTTCCCAACTACAGTAGCTTTCCCTGCTGCAGGGGCTTCCTGTGGGTCTCTCTGATTCCATGCTTGACTTCCTAGGATGCATTTTCCAAATGGCAGCTAACATGATCTTTCAAAATGTACATCAGGTCACACCACTTCCCTAACTTGTAGCATTATGCTGACTTCCTCTGACACTTAGAATAAAATTCCCCTCTGCCATGGCTACAAGGACCGATGATCTGTGCCCTTCCCACCTCTCTGACTGCAGGCCTGCCCGTCTCCCATTGTTCCTGTGCTCCTGGCGCAGGGAGCATGCCAATACAGAGTCCTTTCTCTCATTCTGCTCCCTTCTTTGTTACTCAGGTATCAGCTCAAAGGTCATATCCCGACGAGTTGACTTTATTCTGGATTATATAACCTTGTTTTGCTTTCTTCTTAGCTCTTTTTGCTATACAGAATTATCCTGTGCATTTACTTATTGACTTGCTTATGGTCTTTCCATCTCTGCTGTTAGAAAACAAGCTTCTTTTATGCCTTGATCACTTATCTCCATCCTCTGGCACATAGGGATATTCACCAGTTTTTTTTTGTTGTTGTTGTTGTTTTAAATGTATTTTATTGATTTTTCACAGAGAATAAGGGAGAGGGACAGAGAGTTAGAAACATCGATGAGAGAGATCGATCAGCTGCCTCCTGCACGCCCCCCACTGGGGACGTGCCCGCAACCAAGGTACATGCCCTCTACCGGAATCGAACCCGGGACCCCCCAGTCCGCAGGCCGACGCTCTATCCACTGAGCCAAACCGGTTCAGCGAATATTCACCAGTTTTATAATGATTGCTCTATATTTAATAAATAAAGATAATATAAATCAGAGCAGTTCAAAATTCATATTAGCATAGGTATTATTATATTACTTAATTCCTTTTAAAATTCCTGATTATAATACATGTGGTCAGACGTTCACTTCTGAATTGATAACCATGATGTGTTATCATTTTGTCAAGTGAACTAGAGAGTACAGAACTATCCAATTTGCCAGATGTCGACAGTCTGTACTTTGATTCTTTTTTTCATTATGCTGAGACCTTTTAAGTAACTCTCCTTTGATTTTTAAATCTTCATATTTGTTTTCCCTCCCATCAATGTCATATTCATGATTGTCTTCTGTGCCAGTATTCTTGGATAATTTTTGCTATTAAAATAGCAATATCTTTGAACCCTACTATCTTATTAGACATCCCTAAATGCAGAACATCTGTGGTATTTTCAATCAAAATGAAAATACTCATGTATCAAAGTTTCAGCATCATGTAAGGTCTTTCTAACTGATTTTGGGGATCAGATTTATAGCTAAATGTTAATATATTTATGAACATAAATGTGATAACTATTAGTGATAGTATTATTCCAGGTGTAGAAAATGGGGCATCTAAGATGGTAAATACATTCACTAATGATATGTACTTCACCCTCTCACTGTCATTGGAGAGGGAGGGAGGAGCACATAGGGGTTAAGAGAATGAACTATAGCCAGAATGCTGGATTCGTATTATTGACTCTGCCACTAGCAAACCATGTCACCTTAGACAAGTAACTTAATCTCTCAGCCTCAGGTTCTTTGTTTTGCCTTTTTTTATCAATAAAATGAGGCTGTTAATACTGTGATGATTATAGGCATTAATATTTGTAAAATACCTGGAACAATGCCTGGCACAGAGCAAGTTCTATGTAAGTATGAAGACTATCTCCACCGCTACGATGACTGTTCTCAGAACTCTTCTCATGAAGCAGAAGCACAGGCTAGACCCGAAAGTGGGGGGCTGATGACTCTGCAGGCCCTCTGGGGTAGGCCAGGAGATGGGGACAGTTCCAGAAGCCTAGACAGTGGACCTGGCCGGTTTCCACAAGCAAAGCAAAGCGTTGGTATTAGAGAGGTCCTGCCACATTCCATATCTTGTTAGGGAGACAGGAACTGAAATGTGAGCAGAGTTCAAAGACAGGGGTGCTAGCCTAAGAGCAAGACATGGTTGCACCGACTGTAAATAGAAAGGGAGAGCTTGATCCAGTGGTGGGAAGGAGCACCTGGAATTGACAGCTGGGCTGGCGGAGCAGCGCAGGTCAGGCAGCAGTTGCCATGCTGCTGAGGTCCTGGTCTAACCCTTGAATAGCAGGTCCTCTAATAACTTGTTTCGTTATAACATTGATGTGATGCTGTGGGACCTTACCTCTTGTTCATGTCAACTAGCCTGTGGGAAAAATTGGTTTTATTATACATTGTTTTGGTGCAGCTCTAAGAGCCCACCGATGATGTTAAGTGCGAACTTACTATATATCCCAGACCTGGAGCAGAATATGTGGAAATAACTCTCAGGGTTGCTATCTTACAACCATACAAACTATTTTGTGTCCTTGGAATGCCTGTTCAGAATAGAAAATATATTACATGAATCACAAGTTTGATTCATGATGACAGTTTCTCCTTGAGTACTTCCCTGGGCTCCTCGGGACTCCAAGGCAGGTAAGGCAGCATCCACTCATAAGAAGCTCTCAGTGTAGCAGGGAAGTTTCCCTGGTCACTTGGGGCAGAGGAATCTCCCTGATTTCAACTTCCAAGGAGAAACTCTCTGTCATCAGAGTCATTCTCGTGTGACATGTGATTCTCTCTAGGTCTGTACCAGAGGCACACCTACAATATTGAGCTGCTGAGCCTGCACTGAGGGAGCTTATAAAAAGGCCCTTTATCATAGTGGTATCATGCAGATGATGTGGACATTAAAGTCCCACTGCCGAGTCCTGCTCCCCTCCCCTTTTTATTTCATTAACTCAGTGACCTTAGTAATCTCTTGGAGCCTTAATTTCCTCAACTGAACCCCCGGAGTTAATGTTATTTATTTTTCAGAGTTGTCATGAGAATTAAGTGAAATATTATAGTTAAAACACACGCATGCGTTACTCATAGTGAGTTCCCTAGACTCCCCCTTCACAAGCGAATGCCTGGAGCACTAAAAGAGCCCCGTAACGGAATTCCAGCCTTCAATCTCTTTCCCTTCCAACGGTCCTACATGTTCTCAAAGTGCAGGGGGAATGTATCCCTTCCCTGAGAATAGCCTTCAGGCATTCTTTCACCCTACGAGGCTGACCTTGATACCCGTCTGCAGTCCCCCACCTCCCACCCAGCATGCCTTTCACTCCCTTACACACCATCTGTGCTGTAGTCCAGCTGGCCTGTCAGCACCCCCAAACCAGCCTGTGACACTCCACTTCCCTCTCTTCATTCGAATCTCCCCTTTTCTGCTGAAATCCTAGCCCCACCTCCAAACAGCCCACGAGCCATCTGTTTCATGAAGCCTTTCCTGGGCACCATCTGCAAACATCTGCCCCCTTCCTCTAAAGTCCAAAACCCTTCATGGCACCTGTGACGCTGTTGCTCGCCCTGTTCCTCACATTTTAACTACGTGTCCATATCATGTCTCCCTCCTAGGCTGTAGGTGTCCACAGGAAATGATCAGATCTCATTTGTCATTGTGTCCTTTAGAGTATCCACTGCCGTAGAGATGCTCAGTAAATACATTGAATGGATGAATGTCGTGTTCCTGTTTTATATTATTCAAAAGTATTACATTGTTTGTCATTGTCTTATGGGGGATATTGAGTGAGTTCTGGTTTTACAAACGGAATTATGTCAGGATGCATCGTGTTATGCTTCAGTGGTATTATCTACCATAAACACACAGTCTCTTGTTATTACATTACACAGGCTCTTGGTGAGATCATTGAATATTCTGCCAAGCCCACTGCCCCCTAGACAGAGGCAAGTTCTTAATTTCAAAGATAAGTTCATCTCCTTGTCTTTTAGTCCTAAAAACAATTGAGTTTGGATAACTTTTTCCTGCAGGACCATTTAGTTCATGGAAAACTAGCCTTATAGAGTTCACTTTTACAGACGCTTCTACTTGCCTGTTTACACATCTTTCTGTGATTGATAACGGGATGTATAGATAGGCTCCCATATGACTTTATGGAAATTATTTTGCAATTGTAGTGAAAAATATGGAAAACATGTCTATAATGTTAAATCAAATTAATCACAGGTTCTGACTAAAGACCCTGAAATTTAATTAAAGTTCGCAGAAAACAACAGGATCTTATTTTGTGATCAGTTTGTAATTTTGTCATGTTAAACTTTAAGTGTTAGTAGTATATTTAGGATCTGCAAGGTAGAGTTATGCCGAATGTTTTGTGGTTTAGATGAGCTTAAGAATAAGGAATGTCTGGCACCGTATCTGGTGGGGACTAAGTTTTGCTCTCTTCTCATCCCATTGTGTACTCTGCCTACTAAGGATTCCATTCTGGAAGCACCCAGGTTCCCAGATTGTACAATTTCATCCAGCCTCTGTAGCAGAATTGGAAACGGATATTTCCTTCTCACCCAGCTCCGTCATGGTGCTTGTTCTTATTCTCTGAATACTGTATTATTCTTGTTTTCTTATTTATTTGCATTTGTGTGTTGCACGAAATTTTTAGATATCTTCATTTGGTATGTGACAATAGGTCAAACTAAATATCATCTTTCCCCCAAGGACCGTAGGAGTATAAAGCTGCAGCATTACAATTCAAGACAAACACAAGTAGATGGGGGTCGCTGAAGCAATTTAAACAGATGGGGAACAAAATTAAAGAAGGAAAATGGAGAATGAGTTTGGCAGTGATAATATACTTTATGGATTAAAAAGAAAGATATAAGAACTAATGTCAGGAATTTCTCTAGTAAACATTTCTACATTGATGTCCTATACCAGTGATGGCGAACCTTTTGAGCTCGGCGTGTCAGCATTTTGAAAAACCCTAACTTAACTCTGGTGCCGTGTCACATATAGAAATTTTTTGATATTTGCAACCATAGTAAAACAAAGATTTATATTTTTGATATTTATTTTATATATTTAAATGCCATTTAATAAAGAAAAATCAACCAAAAAAATGAGTTCGCGTGTCACCTCTGACACGCGTGTCATAGGTTCGCCATCACTGGCATAGACCAGTACATTTATACAGGAAGAATTGTGTAATTCTGACATCTGAAGAGTACATGGAATTAATGGGGGGCGGCGGGAGAGAATAAATTTGTTACTAGAGCTATATGATTTCATAGGACTTTCTCAGTTAAAAAGGCATTCTTGCCCTGGCTGGTATGTTCAGTGGTTAGAGTTTTGGCCTGTGCTAAGAAGGGTCTCAGGTTTGATTCCCAGTCAAGGGCCCATACCTGGGTTGAGGGTTCAATCCCTGGCCCTGGTCAGGGCACGTGTGGGAGGCAACCAATTAATGTGTCTCTCTCACATAGATAATTCTCTCTCTCTGTCTCCCCCGCCTCCCATACACACACACACACACACACACACACTCTCTCTCTCTCTCTCTCTCTCTCTCTCTCTCTCTCTCTCTTTTTCCCTCCCTTCCATTCTGTCTAAAAATCAATGGGAAAAATATCCTCGGATGAGATTAACAAATAAAATAAATGCACTCTTAAGCTTCAAAATTTGGTGCAGAATTCTTATATGAAAACATCATGACTAGAGCAGCAGTGGGCAAACTACGGCCCGCGGGCCAGATCCGGCCCGTTTGAAATGAATAAAACTAAAAAAAAAAAAAAAAGACCGTACCCTTTTATGTAATGATGTTTACTTTGAATTTATATTAGTTCACACAAACACTCCATCCATGCTTTTGTTCTGGCCCTCCGGTCCAGTTTAAGAACCCATTGTGGCCCTCGAGTCAAAAAGTTTGCCCACCCCTGCCTTAAAGGATATTTTCACAAGGATAACAAGAAGGAAAAAAGACAAAGGCAAGCTGGATCATTTGTTTCTGGTGGAAGAGAACAGGAAGCCAAAGAAATCAAGGCACTTGTTCCCAATTCACTTTGGTTTATTTGGTTCATAAGTTAGGGAAATTAGTTTTTTATACTAATATGATTACAAAAATCATATTGGAAGAATAATGAACAAAAAATATTGTATACTTAGAAACCAAGGAGAATCTAAATGGTTGAGAACTGTTATTTTTGCTCTGATGTGTTGTGGTCACCTTGGTATATTATACCCAGTGCTGTGCTAGGTACTCTGCATACATAACCTCATTAAATCTTATTTGATTCTGTGATGTGGGCATTATCTCCATTATATAAGTGGGGAAACTGAGGCCAGGTGAAATTAACTGGTCTTTTACCATAAAATGTAAAGTGGGGGAGCCAGAATTTTATCCCAGGTCTTTCTGAGACTCCAAATCCCATGCTCTTCATCCTATGTGTACAACAGGGGGATAATAATATTGTAGATGACATGTTGGGTGATGATAAGCTACTTCGTTGAGAAATGTGAAAAGAAGGAAAATAAAATTATTCTTTTACTTCAAACTGTTAAATCATAAAACAACAAATCAGACAAAAGATATACAAAATAACCTTAAATAGAAGCACTCCCAGACACACAAGATGGGTTGGGGAGATCTCAAGAAAGAATATTTCCTTCAGAAAGGAGAGCTGGTCAGCTCTAGAAGCCTAGGAGGTTCAAGGAATTATTCATTGGCAAAAGCCCTCCTGGCAACATCCAAAGAATTAGTACCCAAGTGTCTGTGTGGTTTACCTGTCAGCTAAATCCCATTTATGGAGATGAATATAGCAGCTGTCCAATCTCCGTGTCTAATATTCAGATCATCCAACCACCCAAACAACCTTCTCATAGTTTGGCTCCCAACACAGTCTGTCTCTATAGGAAGAACCATACACTGCTCTGACCAGCATCGGTCTCCAGGCTCCTTGGCAGTTACACACCTCATGGTAAATGAATAACTTGGCATCTGGTTTATATATCGGTCTCCTGTGAACTTTGTTGCATGAGTCAGCATTCCTAAATCCAGTCAGTGCTAGGACACCATGAAAATTTTCTGAGACTGCAAGGTCAGTGGCCAGATTGAATTATGGTGAATTCATCATGCTAAATCCTCTCTTATGGTACCTGCCTTCCCAGCATGCTGGTCTTTCCCGGGTGACATCGTTATTGTGTCTTGTGTCACAAGCCTCTCCAAGCAAACGTGTGCTCTCACTGCCTTCAAGAGTTGTGAGGGGCAGAGATAATGCAGGTAAAGCACCGAGCACAGTGCTTTCCACAGTTAAAGGCTCTATTATTACTATTATTATTATTATTATTATTATTACACTCGATAAATGGTAGCTGCTGTCATGACTGTTGTCATCATCGTCATCCTAGCAATCAGTTAAAAAACCTGGGTCCTATTGTATGAGACCTAGGAAGCCCTGTTTCTGAGAAAGTTTTGTGTTTCTAGGCTGTTAATGGCAATAACTGTCCGAATGCTGCCTCTGCAGTGACTGATGGCCTGCTCTCACTGACTGAGAACAGCTACTGTAAGACAGCACTTTCCCGTGGCTACAGGGTCAGGTGCTTCCCAGGTGGTACGTCAGCTACAGTCCTCTAGGTTGCAGGTAGCAGAAACCCAGAAACCCCACTGGCACTAAAGCTGGCTTAGCAAAACAGGGTCTCCCCCCTGTATCTGAGGACACCAAGGGCAAAATGCTGCTGGGCCTCTGGAAAGACGGGCCAGGACTGGAAGAGAGGAGCCCAGGGGAATATTTGCTCCCTTCACTTTCTCTGCTCTTGGCCCATATTTGCTTTTTTCTTCCTTTTTAACAGGCTAGCTGCCCCCGCCCAGCTTCTAGGCCACCTGGTAGTCTCCCCACAGCTCCCAGAGGTCCAAGTTCAACCTCCAGTCCAGTTCCACTTCCCTGGTTGAACTGGTTGCGTCAGGAGCTTGGCCCATTCAACTACGGCCATGGGTGTGGAGTCACACTCACACGGCTGTGAATTCATTGTGACCTTACAGCTACCGCCAGGGATCCACTCTATATCATCTCTCTCTTACTGCACTTGTGGCCACACTCAGGGTCAGTACTGGCCTCACTCTGAGCGTTTCTGTCCAGCCTGACTGGCTCTGAGGCCGCACAGTGTGCTCAGCTCTATGGGAGCCTTTTGTAGATGGGCTGTGGTTAGAGAATCGCCCCAGCACAGGGTCTCTAGAAAGACTGCCTCACTGAACAGTTGACTCATTCTTGCTATCGTTTTCTCAGCCTTTCCCTTTGCAGATTCTGGCAAAGCTCTTTCTGCACATCAAAGGCCATCTGCATCTGGAGAAAAGCCTCACATCACTTTTTAAATCTTCTCATCGTCCTCCCCCGCATCCTCCCAACATATAGATTAGGCAAGCTTCACGTGTGTTTCACTGACACACATGAGATATTTTCTTGTCCCCAAGATGCTTAAGTGATACCTTCTCTTGATCCGTGCTTCCTTCCTAACATAGGACGGTGTGGCTCACAGGCAGCTGCACAGGTTCTGGATCCTCCCCCAGCTCTAATGACGTGTGAGAACTTCACATAGAAAATACTTGCTAATTTTTGAAATTGAGTTTACAATGTGTGATGCTTAATGTCTGTAGCTTAGTGCTGATTTAATTGTGTTTGGTATTCTAGTTACATTTTATCTTGCACACGTATCCACAGACTGAACTAAAGCTTCATTAAACCTTATAGTTGTATGGATTTGAATCTAGTTATTAATTACACGGAAAAATGTTCCAAGTCAGACAGTAATACTGGATATGACCCAATAAATTAAAAACTAGACTTTGGTGCTTTAAACCTGGCTTTACGAGCTTCCTGTGACGCTAGAGCACATGGGCCTGGTAGGCCAGGTTACGTTAGCTCTGGTGACGCTGCAGGCGAGAACCCAGAGATACTCGCAATCTAACGTGATCTGCCTCTTCAATGCAGCTTACAAAGAATAAAGGGACGCGTTCTTGGTTGTTTCTTTCCAGCTGTGTTGGGCGGATCATTTATAGCTGCACATATGTTCACAGAATCCTGAACTTTGTTTTATAAGCGTCTCCTGCCCATTGGCAGCTGTACTGACGTGTCCAGAATGCTTAGCTCCCATCCATCATTTTAGCGGGGGACTCAAAGGCAGAGAGGAGATTCATTCTTGTTGAAATGCAGAAAAGACAAAGAAGTCTTGGGGGCTTTGGGGAAGTAAGAGGCAGAGCCAGACTCTTAGGAAATAAAGGGAAGTTGTGTGCACCCAGTGGACACAGTAATGAATGGTTTTGAATTATGGGTAACAGTACTGGGCCCACTACTAAGAGTTTTGCATCCAGAAGTCATTGCCTTCTCTTTTGACAGTGAGGGGGAACCTAAAATAGAGTGTTCCCTGAACCCACTTTCAATCATCCTGTCTTCACAATGTTGTAAAATATGACAGGGGGTCTGGGAAGATATTAAAAGTGCTCCACCTGAGATAACTCAGTAAATACAGATAAAAGGGCCTGGGCTAGGGCCATGAGAGACACGGAAGTGTGTGGGGCTCTGGTTCTGATCTCAAGGCAAATGGTCTTTTGGAAGGGATAACAAGTACACAGATCAAGGCAATACAAACTATGAAGTTCATAGCAGACACACGAGAATGTGCCTCTTCAAACAAGGGTTTCGTCGGACTGGAAATATCAGGAAGAGGGATCATGGAGGAGATGGTAATTCAGAGGGTCCTTGAAGGCTGAGTAGGATTCCATCAGATAAAATAGGGGCAGGGGGGAACAGTTGAAAAAATAATCAGTATGAGCAAATTTCAGAATTGAGTAGAAGACAATGTTCATCTGGGGAGTGGCAGATAATCTGGCTTGACTGGCACACATTGTCAAATAAGAGGTAAGTGGAGGAGTGATGGCTGCAGACATGCCTTTGTAGTGTATGTCCATTTCAAAGAGGGAAAGAAGCAAACACCAAATTTATTGAGCACCTACTATGTACCAGGCATTAAACTGGTTCTTTTATATGTCATGTTTTTTCTATCCTCACTATAAATCTGTGTGAAACCCACCGTTTAGTCTGTGCTGCAGTGAGAAATCCTTCCCCAGTGCATTGGTGAATGGTCTGCTGAAGCAGGACTCCCAGTGAAAACTTAAAAAGCAAATGAGACTTCTGATAAATAAATAAATAAATAAATAAATAAATAAATAAATAAATAAATAAATAAATACTGTAGTTTAAAATGCTACCATTCCCTGCCCTTAAAAAAAAAAATGAGAGGTGGGGAAGGAATCTGTCAATAAGACATGCTTTTAAAGTAAATGGAAAACATTTGCAAACTGGAAGAATACTGAAGTCATTTCTGTCCTGTCACTTTATTTGGTGGTAGAAATTTTATTAGCCTATTTCTCTTTTCCAATTAAATACTCTTGCATTAAAAGGGGTGGGGGGCACTTCTCTCTGGAAACGAAGAACTATGCTTAACCGTCAGTGTTTGATGTTTGCTGCTCTGCATTAAAAAGGTTTGGGGATAAAAGAAAAAAAGGACAGTAAATATGAATTGATGGTCTATAATAATCTGTTTATGAATTACTCTCCCTCAAATAGCAAAGCTATTCCCCCCAGAAATAGAAATATTTCCCCCATTAGAGTCACAGTAAATGCCATTATTCATGAAGTATAAGTTAATTCTTAAAAGCTACATTGTTGAAGAAAGTAACAAGCAGGAGAAAAGGAAGACAGAGAGGCCATATAGCCCAACTGTTAAGAGCATAGAATCTGGATCTCGTCACTTATAAATTAGGCCTAATAATAGTTCATACCTCTTTGAGTTGTTGGGTGAAATAACCGATTGCTATATGTGAGAAGAGGAACAATGTCCAGGCATAGTTGGTGCTTTGTGTTAGCAGTTCTTACTTTCCTCGAAGGGCTTACCTTCTCCAGGTGCCAGTTTGCCTCTTGTTCTGCCCTAGATTCTGAATGTTGGAGAGAAACTGAGCTTTGATTACAAGCCACAAATCTTTACCCATCGTTTTCATAAAGGCGCATGGGTCTAAAAGTTCACTTATGTCCTATATTTTCAAGCATGCATGACTGCCAATTTTTAAATTCAACTCCTAGTTAGATAAGAAGTCAAACTTGAGAATCTTACATGCTTTATAGCAACACCTTCATATGCTACATCAAAGTCAGCGTTACAAATCTTGGTTCTCTCATGCTATTAGCATTTTTCACAGCTTTATTGAAATAAAATTCACATACCACAGGTTCACTCATTTAAAGGGTGCAATTGAATGGTTCTTTGTGTATTCACATAGTTGCGCAGTCATCACCACAGTCAATTTCAGAACATTTTATCATCTCAGAAAGAAACCTACTGTGCTTTAGCTGTCACCCGCCAGTCCCCCACTCCCCACCCCTACACGACCACTAATTTATTTTGTGTCTCTATACTTACCTATTCTGGACATTTCATATGAATGGGACCATATAATTTTCAGTCTTGTGACTGGCTTCTTTCATTAAGCATAATGTTTTCACAATTCACCCATGTTGTATTACAGATCGGTATTTTATTCCTTTTTGTTGCCAAATAATATTTCATTGCATGGATATACTATATTTCACTTACCAGTCATAGGTTATTGGACATTTGGGTGTTAGCTCTTTTTGAATTCTGATTGCTGTAGCTAGGACTTTTGGAACTATATTAAATAAGAATGGTGAAAACAGATATACTTGTCTTGTTCTCAAGCTTAAAGGAAATGCTTTTAGGTTTTGTCCATTTAGTATAATGTTGGCTGTGGGGTTATATATGGCCTTTATTGTATTAAGATAAATTTCTTCTTTTCCCACTTTCTGAGAGTTTTTATCATCAGTAGGTGTTGGGTTTTATAAAATGCTTTTTCTGCATCTATTGATTTGATCATGTGATTTTTATCCTTCATTTTGTCTATGTGGTGTGTCATGTTTATTGATTTGTGGATATTGTACCAACTTTGTATCCCTGCAATAAATCCCACTTGATCATGGTGTATGATTTTTTTAATGTATTGTTTAATCTGGTTTGCAAGTATTTTGTTGAGGATTTTGGCATCTATGTTCATCAGGGATAATTGGCCTGTAATTCTCTTTCTTTGTAGTGTCTTTATCTGGTTTTCAGAATTAGGATAATACTGGCCTCATAAAATGAACTTGGGAGTCTTCTCTTGATTTTTTTTTTGAATAGTTTGAGAAGGATATGTATTAGTTCTTTGAATGTTTGGTAAAATTCTCCTGTGAAGCTATCTGGTCCAGGACTTTTGTTTTTGGGTTTGTTTGTTTTTTATTACTGCTTCAGTTTCACTAGTTGCAATATGTCTATTCAGATTTCCTGTTCTTCCTGATTGCATTTTGCAAGATTGTATACTTTTAGGAAATTTACCCATTTCTTCCAGATTGTCCAATTTGTAGTCATATAGTTGTTCTTAATATTTTCTTAGAATCCTCTGTATTTCTTTATTTGGGTCCTCTTTTTTTCTTGATGAGTCTGGTTAAAGGTTTGTCAATCTTGTTTATCTTTCCAAAGAACCAATTCCTGGTTTCATTGATCTGTTATATGGTATTTTTAGACTCTATTTCATTTATTTCTGCTCTGATCTTTATTATTTCCTTCCTTCTCACTTTGGGCTTTGTTCATTTTCAAGTTCCTTTAAGTGTAAAGTTTGTTTATTTGAGATTTTTCTTGCTTCTTGAGGTAGGCCTGTGATGCTATGAATTTCCCTCTGAGAATTGCTTTTGCTTTGTCCCATGAATTTTGGGTTGTTGTGTTCTCGTTTTCATTTGTTTCAAGGTATCTTTTGATTTTTTTTTCTTGACCCATTCATTGTTTAGTGACCTAATTAGCTTTCAAATGTGTGTTTTTCAGTTTTTTTCTTGTAATTGATTTCTAATTTCATACCATTATGGTCAAAGGAGCCGCTTGATATGATTTCAGTCATAAGTTTATTGAGATTTGTTTTGTGTCCTAATATGTGGTCTGTCCTAGAAAATGTTTCATGTGCACTTGAGAAGAATGTATATTCTGCTGCTTTGAGGTGAAATGCTCTGAAGATATCAATTAAACCCATTTGATTTAGTGTGTGATTTACGGCCGCTGTTTCCTTGTTGATTTTCTGTCTGGAAAATCTATCCAATGATGTCCATGGGGTGTTAAAATCCCCTACTATGACTGAATTACTGTCAGTTTATCCCTTTATGTCCATGAAGATTTGCTTTACATATTTAGGTGCTCCTGTGTTGGGTGCATAAATGTTTACGAGGTTTATATTCTCTTATTTATTGTTCCCTTTGTTATTATGTAGTGTTCTTTGTCTCTTACTATAGCCTTTGTTTTAAAGTACATTTTGTCAGATGTTTTCTTTATATATTCATCTATCAGTAGACACTTAGGTTGTTTCCATATCTTGGCTATTGTAAATAATGCTGTTGTGAATATGGAGGTGCATATATCTTTTCAAGTTAGAGTTTTCATTTTCTTTGGATAAATGCCCAGAAGTAGAATTGCAGGATCATATGGTACTTCTATTTTTAATTTTTTTAGGAACTTCCATACTGTTTGAATGAACTAATTTACATCCCCACCAACAGTACACAAGAGCCGTCATTTTTCCACGTTCTCGCCAACACTTGTCATTTCTTGTCTTTTTGATGCTAGCCATTCTAACAGATATGAGGTGATATATCCTTATGGTTTTGATTTGCATTTCCGTGATGATTAGTGAAGTTGAATATCTCATGTACCTGTTGGCCATCATGTCTTCTTTGGGAAAATTTCTATTCAGATATTCTGACCTTTTGTTTGTTTATATTAAGTTGTATGAGTTCTTTATATATTTTGGATATTGTCCCCTTATCAGATATATGATTAGCCAATATTTTTTCCATGATGGCACCTTCTTTTTTCTTTTCTTTCTTTTTTTCTTTTTTTTTATTGATGCAGTATAAATTTGGCCTTTTTTCATCAAAGTTATTTCTGTTATATGAGTTCTATCTCCTAAAATGATTTTTGAACTGATTTTGAAGGAAGCTTCAAGCACAAATTTTAAATTTTCTTGATTGATATGCTTTTTACATTATTTCTCAGAAAGACTTTTATCATTTTATGAATTTTAGTTTGAGGGGGAGGGGGAATTTGATGATTCTCCTTGGGGGGAAAAAATGTGTCTGTCATGAAAAATCTGAAATATACCAAAGTAGAGAGACCAATATAATAAACTCTACATGTCTCTTACACATCTTTAGTAATTATCAATAGCCTGTTGTCCTTGTTACATCTATTTTCCTGCTCACTTTTTGTTGGTGCTATTATTGTTTTTCTGGAATATTTTAAAAGAAATCCCAGGTATTATGTTGTTTCACCATAAATACTTCAGTAATCATTGCTAACAGGTAAATATCTTTAAACATAACTTCAGTATCTGCTATAGTCAATGAAATTAATAATAATTCCTTAATGTCATATAATAGTCTATATTTACTTCTCCCATATTGTCTCAGAAATGTTTTTTCCGAGTTGGTTTGTTTGAATCAGGGTCCCACTGAGATCCACACATTACATTTGACTGATATGGCTCTTATGTGTCTTTTAATCTATAACAGTTCCATCTCTCTTTTTTCTCCCCCGTCATTTATTTGTTGCAGAGATGGGATCATTTGACCAATAGAATTTCCTACCTTCTGTACTTTGACTCATTTGACCTTATAATATTACCTAACATTTTTCTCTATCCTCCCTATTTTCTGTAATAGTTATTATAGAAGTTTGATTAGATTTGAGTTGCTAGGAGGGGGCGGGGGGGAGGTTTGGGGGAAGAATACTTCCTAAGTGTCACTGTTATCTTCCTACTTTATCACAACACAGGGCACATGATGTCAGCTTATTTCTCTTTTGGCAGTGTTAAAATTGATCAGGTGGTGTCAGTCTGATCCATCACTTTTACATGCTGGTTTTAACATCCATCGATGTTTATGATAGTTTATTATCCATTTCCCCAACCCACAGAAATAAATTCAGTGACTCATTTTTCACTAAGAGAGAAGAGGCAGCTTGCATTTATTGAGCAATTTCTATGTGCCAAAATTTTGTTTGGCAGTTTACCTATAGTCTTTCATTTGCCCTTCCCAAATCTTGTGCATTCCATATCACCATTATAACTTAATAAACTGCAGATAGAATTTGCTAAAAATCATATAGCTAGTAAGTGAACCCAGTTATGCTGGTATTAGGCATTTTTTATGAAAAATTAACTTAGAAAATACTCTCATTTGTTTGTAGTAGATAAGATAGATTAAAACTAAAGACCAAACTAAATGAGAATGACAACATCTATAACATGTGCGTTACTATCAATAAAGCGATGTTAATGTCATGTAACCTAAGTACTTCCCTTGCCTCAGTTCTGGACCATTGGAGACCAGCAAGTAATTTAGTTCAGTCTTCACTATCCTTCTAATGGACTAAAAATATAAGCTATATGGTGGTTCATTTTATAGAAAGCCGTGATGTCTGCCAAATAACATTTTTACAAAATGAAAATTATATCACAAAGCATTTTCTAATAGTGAGGCATGCTAAGCACTCCAGTGTTGATGAGAGAAATCCTAAAATCTTCTCCACAAGTCTTTAAACATCATTTGTCTTCCTGGTTTGGAGTTAGTGCTGTCCAGAGCAACAAGTTGCCTACATGACCTCCCAAAGTCCTTTCCAGTCCTGCGATTCTCACGCTAATGAATTCAAACAGAAAAGGATTATTGGGCCAAAACTAGAATATCTTCAGAGCCAGAAAGCAGGAAAAGTTACAAAATACAGATGTCTGTCAGGGATGAGGTCCAAAGGGAGAAGCAGGCCAGAAGTTAGAAATAGATATGTTATTGTACAAAAAAGTTCTGAATTTGGCTTTTAGCCAGAAGAATTTTAAGTACTTAGATCAAACTATTAAACCATAATATTCAGTTGAGGTACAATAAAGTTCTGTGAGTGAAGATATATAGTTGCAGAAATAAAGAAAAAAAATCATAGTTCATTAGCTTCAAGGAAATGCATACCAGCTCTCAATTCATCAGACCTGCCCCCGATTGTACCTTTTAAAGAATCCAAAATCCTGTATTTTTCATTCAGGAATAAAATCATTCTGGTGCTCTTTGGAATAGTCAGTTTTTGTATTATAAATGAAAACCGAGATCTTTAAAATATTTTATGAGTATGTAACATGGCAGAAATGTTTATAGATTTTTAACCCTAAAAGTAAGTCTCTAAAATCAATGTCATTTATTTTAATTGTTCACTAAAGTTTAAGAATTGGTTATATTTGTGGACTATAGAAGAATTTGTTCTTTGTGTTTTGTGTGGGGTTGTTTTCCTCAGAGAGACATGTTCCGAGAATACTTGTTTCCCCTTGGGCAGCAGGGTCAGGGGAAGAGGGTCAGAGTGGGGAACACCCAAGAAGGTGCCGGTGACTCTGTGAATACAAAAACAGATCTATGGGCACAACTGGTTATTGGTTCTTTTTTTCTGCCTTTGTCTATATTATTTGTTAGTTTTCTATTTTACATTTTGCTTCTTTCCATGAATCTCAAGAGAAAAATTCATCACATAAAGCCTGTGATGTGCCCTAAACAGCAAATTAGGTGTCTGTGGCTTATATTCTAGGCTAGGCCTTGTTTGAACTTAACTAAATTGTCTAAAAAGCACTCCCAAAATTCATCTTTTCCACATTACATTCTTTCTACATGATGACTTATTTAACAGGACATAGGTCACCACCAAATAATGGTGGTCAGTACAGCCAGAAATTCTATCTGTAAATTCATGAAGAAAGAGCCAGTCATTCCAGCCCAGGAAATTTGCCTCTCCGTAGATTTTATAAGAGATGATTTTGCAAGACTTAGAAAATTATAGATATCTATGAGAGCCTTCTTTGTTCCCTCGCCACCTGAAACCTAAAAACAAACCAAGTGAGCGGAGCTGTGGTCCAATACGTTCAATTGCTGTGTAAATAGACATATTTTCTAACACCCTATGGCTGTTCTTAATGGTAAATCAGGGAAGTATAAGGTTAAGAGTGATTGGCACTAAACTACTGTAAGTCATTATTTCAGGCAAATTTGACATGACAGATAATAGGAAAAGACTCATAATCAGTGTCAAAGATGTTCATGTCTCCTGTAAGGGTATGTATTATAGATATGCCTGACTACTCTTTGCAGCCCACTTGGGGGCTACAGTGTTGAGGTGGTTGTTTGAGAATATGATTGCCTTAGGAAACTTAGACAATAGAGACAAATCCAAATTTACCAGAAAACTATGGAGTAATTGGTGTAAAAAATATATTTTTAAAAAATATTTTAAATTGTTTCTGACAATGCCAGGCACTTAATATTTATGTACTTGCTTGTAAGTCCCAGGAAGTCAGGAACCATGTCTATCTTGCTGACCATTGTACCTCTCACTTGCCCTTACCACAGAAACAACAAATATTTGGTGAATAAATTAAGTTTAATTAATAGGCTAATTAATCTCATTCTTATACAGACATTTATATATGTGTGTAATTATGTAGTACATATAAAAATATATGTTAAATACACTATAGATTTTGTCAAAAATTATGGAGCATCAGAGTTTTACTCCATTTACAAGTTAACAACTTAGCCTGCCACAGTCCCATGGATGTTGGTAGAAAATATGGGAGTGCTAGGTCAGAGGCGAAGGACAGTTTATTACCGACAACCAATTGTCTGCATATGTGTCAGTTCCCCAAGCCTCAGTTCCCTACGGGTGACATGAAGAGAGCCAGGTGACACTTAGACACACAGGGTGGGGAAGGAACCTGGGGAACCTGAATCTTCTTATAAAAGACAGTAAGCATGCCTGCCCCTTTTTTGTAGGGAGATACTGTCTGTCTTCCATAGCTGTCGGCTATACATATTTCATTCAAAGATAGCCTGGAACAAAGACAATGCCTTCGCCTCTGAGGTGTGTGGAAATGTGACAGGCCTGTGGAGAATTATCTCCTCAGACATGGACCCGAAAGGGCATCTATCGAACAACACTCTTCAAGGGGTCAGCAAACTACAGCCTGCAATCCAAGTGCAGCCCGCCACCTGTTTTGGTAAATAAAATCTTATTGGCACACAGGCACACTTATTCGGGTACTATCTACATGCCCCAGTAGGCAAAGTCAAGTAGTCCCAACAGAACATGCACACAAAGCCTCAAACGTTTGCTATCTAGCCCTTTACTAGAAAGGGCTGGAGCTAGTCTAAAGGTTTAACTTCATAACAAACCTTTATAAAATATGCTAAGCCTGCTTTTTGTTGTAAAATATTTTCTGGTTTTTAAAAGTTATTCTGTAATTTCTATTGATTTCTTTCCAATTATTAAGGCTTACTCTATCTGTACTGTAGTTCTCTTTCTTATTATAAAGGTTTGTTAAGAGCTGTTATCAATGATTACTGTATTTGAACTTTAATTTTTATAAATAGCTATATAGAAAATTACCACAGTATAACTGTATTTGGTTTATGACCATTGCTTATTTGTCAGATTACATATTTTTGAAATCCTGCCACAATCAGGCAACTAAATACCGGAGTCGGTATCATAAGATGAATGTGCTCCTGGGTCCTAGCATCCAACAGGCAGGGCTCAGTAACTTCCTATCATTGCAGGTCCTTGGCAAGTTGTTTAACCCTCCTGAGATTTATTGTCTCCGTCTGTAAAATGGTTATATTCTTACTAACTTACAGAATTACCATTAAGATTGAATAAAATCATGTCAATCTTGGCAGATAGCATACACTTTAAAATATAAACTTTCTTCCTAAAATATAGACTTAAAAAACAAATCCTGTGTTTATATATTACTTTAGAGTTGGAAAGAGCTAAAGTAATCTTATCCCATCCTCCTAATTTTTTATGGATAAGAAAATTAGGTTCAGATTGGTCGTGACTTCAACTCAAGGTGACAAAACCAGTTAGCAATTAACTTTAGGTTACAATTAACCTCTTCCTGATTCCCAGTTAATGCTCTTTACAATATGCCATATATATATGCGACTGTTTCTTACAAATGAATAAAATATCTGGATAATTAGAGATGAGATAAGAACACAATATTGAGTTTAGGGTTTGAGTCTCGTTAAAAGAAACCGTACAGAAGTACAGTCCCCTGCTGAAGTTAGTTTTGACTCAGAAGTTCCTAATACATTTTTATTATTTCTCTTTAAGGAAAAATATTATTTTGAAAGATGTCATATTACACACCTGCATTTGCTTGAAACTTGGTAGCTTGATAAATTGATAAGATAACTGGGTCATATGTTAAGTTTTTTGAAAACCAACCCAAACATAGATCCCAATAAAAGAATGTTACATATTTCCTTTTAAAGGCTAAAAGTATTTCTCAGGGCTCTTAAATTACCATATCCTGATACCAAGGGAAAATAAAATCTGGACTTAGAGTCTTGTTTGTACTTAGAGGGCTTTCCGGACAGGAAAGCAGCCTGATGCAATGCAGTCAGCCACAATACCAGTGGGGCATTACAGGTGAACACTGCAGCTGTGCCACTCCACCACAGTGCATTACAACTGTGTGCTGGAATATTTCCTGTACAGAAATAGGGTTTGGTTAACTTGGTTTCCCAAGAGTAGATCACATTAAAATGTTATAAAATCATGATTTCCTGCATTTGAATACTTGTGGTTTCTCAACTGGTTCCAATAGTTTACGTTTTTGGAGTTTTTTTGTATGGCTTCTATTAGTTGAAGATGTATAGAAGCTTTCTTTTCCTTCTTCAAAATCAACTAAAAAGCAGATACATGTAAAAAGAAATAATATTATTTAGAAATAAAAGCTAAAACGTTTGAGATTGCAAACATATTTGTATTTTATGTCATTGTTAAATGGTAGATTTATACTTTGGAATAGACACACCAAAAAAATTGACAAATACCATTATCAGATTAGATTTTTACTTACTAACTATGGAAAAGTATCTTTAACTGCATTGATTGTGTGTGATGAATATGTTTCTCCTCTTATCATTATAAATAACTCATTATAAGAAGTGTTCTTCATGTTTTAAAAGACAGTTAAGTCCAGTCACAATTATAAATAGAAACCTCTTCTGTACTATACAGAGGCAAAGCTGTTTGTTACCTTACTAGGTTTTAATGTTATATTGCTATTTATTCTCATTTCTACATATACATGGTCTCTTTCAGTCATCCATCAATCCATTATTACATGCTCAGACCTCACTTTCTATTTCTTAATTATCCACTTCCCTACTCTCTTCCACTCATCTATTGAAAGCTCTTGAACCTATCTACTTGTAATCCTTCCAGTGCTCTCTCCACTGGAGAATATATTTGGTCTTATCACCACCTTGACATTGCTATAAATGCAGTATATACTTTTACTTAGTTAATGAGGTAAAATAACTTTCTATTAATAAAGTAAGAGTTTCACAATGATTATACAGTGGGGCCTTGACTTACAAGTGTCCCGACTAACAAGTTTTTTGAGATACCAGCTGTCTCTCGGCCTATTTTTTGCATTGAGTTGATAGAGTAATTTGAGTTAACGAGCTCCTTAACGAGCTCGGTCTCGGAACAAATTAAACTCGTAAGTCAAGGCCCCACTGTACTTTCAAAAGTTATCACCTATGAATGTTCTACTGTGAAAGCCTTCCCTCCACCATCCCTAGAGATGGAAGTCAGAAAGAATTCAAGGAAATTAATGTAAAGGCTGCTTGGAGCAGGATCACAGATAAACTTTTAAGCTGAGAAGCTTAAAAGGAAAAGCCGAGGGATAAGATGGCTACAGAAGTTTGAAAGCTCCTTCAAATTCCTGGAAACTAGAGGAGCATACACATGTGTGTGGCTGTGCACTTGCCCAGACTCTGTGCATGCTCAAGATTGACCTGAGAAGGCCCTGCACTGTCACCTCTGGTTGCTCTTAAGGCTCTGCACAAGTAGGAAGGGAAGGCTAACACAGAGTTGAAGGCATGCCTCAATAGGCACACAGAGCCCCCCAGCAATGGCCTTACTGGTTCCAAACCTTTAAGGAAATCTTTATCTAATCATTAACTGACCACTAAGCTCACCAAGTAAAAACTTCACTGACCATATGACAAAGAATACATGCAAACAACTACAACAAATAGCAGTGATAGGATGCTCTGGGGAAGAGAGAGAATCAGATTTCCACAGTTGCCATTATTTACTAATAATATAATAAGAGTAATATAGTTAATGATATTACTATTTTATTGTGTCACTATTTTATTACTATTTTATTACATCACTAATATAATAAAATGTTATATCATTTAAAATGTTTAGTTTTTGACCAAGAAAGTATGTAACATGCAAATAAATATGAAAGTCTAGCCCATGTACAGGAAAAAAACAATCAATAGAAACTGTACCTAAGAAACCCAGAAGTTGACCTTACTAGACAAAGACTTTAACCACCTATTTTGATCTTTACTTTAATTTTTTTAAATTTTTTGATTTTTAGAGAGAGAGAGAGATGAAGGAGAAAGAGAGAGAGAGAGAGAGAGAGAGAGAGAGAGAAGGAGAGAAATCTATTTATTGTTATACTTATCCATGCATTCATGGGTTGATTCCTGTATGCACCTTGACTAGGGACTAAAGCCACAACGTTGGCATATTGGGACGACACTCTAACCAACCGAGCTACCCGGCAGGGCTAACCACCTATCCTATATAATAAAGATGTAATATGCAAATGGTCGTTATGTAATGACCTACTGTGTAACAACCGGATCACGAATCAGCAGGAGGGTGGGGCAGTGAGCTACAGAGAGCTACAGGAGCGGGCGGGGGGGGGGGGGCGGGGAGAGCTACAGGAGGACGGCAGCAAGCTACTGGCACATGGGTTCATGTGCCGGGCTACTAGTTTTAAATATGTTCAAAGAATCTAAGGAAAGCATTGTCTAAAGAATGAAAGGAAAATAAGACAATAATGTCTAATTAAATGGAGAATATCAATAAAAAGATAGAAATGATTTTTTTTAAAAAAGAACCAAAGAGAAATCCCAGAGTTGAAAAGTATAACTGAAATGAAAAATTCATTAGAGGTGTCCAACAGCAGATTTAAACAGGCAGGAGAAAAAAATCAGTGAGCTTAAAGTTACATTAATTGACATTATTGAGTCTGAAGAACAAAAAGAAAAGAGAATGAAGACAAATGAACAGAGCCTCAGAGATTTGTGGAATATAACATCAAGGGAATCAATATATTAGTATACATGATGGGAGTCTTAGAAGGGAAGAAAGAATATTTAAAGAAATATGGCTGCACATTTGCCAAATTTAATGAAAAACATTAGTTGACACATCTAAGAAGCTCCATGAACTCCAACTAGAATAAACTCAAAGATTTCCACTCCAAGCACAGTCAAACTTTTAAAAAAAACAACCTTGAATGCAACTAGAGAGAAGTGACTCATCATATGCAAGGGATACTTAGTAAGATTAGCAGCTGATTTCTCATCAGCAGCCATTGAGGCAGGAGGCAGAGGAGTAACATATTCAAAATGCTGAAAGGAAAAGTCTGCTAAAGAGAAAAATAATTGCCAACTATAAATTCCTGGGATAAATGGTAAAGATCAAAATGTATTCTGCATTTAGATTTCTTCCTAAGAATTCACTTTAAAGAAAATGGAACAGGAAATTGTTAATGACACATTATGGGGTCTGTTTTTCTTCTTTAATCCAAAGGTAACTAGTTTAAAGAGCATAGGATTTATAGCCAAAAGGTCTGCCACTAACTAAGTGTGTAATCTTGAACATACTACCTAACTTCTCTAAACCACAGTTCTCTATCTTCTCTATCTGTAAACTGGGAAGCATATTTTCCTCACTATGACAATGTATAAGAAAAATCTTTGTAAATTGTAAATGGCTATTCACAAGGTTGTTTTATCTATCCAGGCTGCCATCAGTATTATTATTACTGCAACTACCGAAAACACAGGTGGTGGTAGAAAAACATCTGCTCTTCCCCAACTGTAATCACCTGTTGACTTGGAGACCCAATAAGTCTGGAAATGTGGTGGGAGGGTGACTAAGATGGTACCCTCTGCTGTAACCAGGCTTTAGTGACTTAGTCCTGAAGGAAACTCCAGCTTCTATTACCGGCCAACCCTACATAGTCACTTACCTCTATTTTGTCATAATATAAAGGAAAGGACTATTGAGGCAGACTGATAGAATACATCGCTTACTACATCTCTTGTTATCGTGCACATAAATACAGGGAAGACACTTCTGTATCCTTTGCCTAGTTTGCTTAGTGGGACTGAGTGGGCAAAGGGCTAATGGCCCAGCCTCAGCAGCCGAATCAGCGAAATCAGCTTTTATCTGTGAGGACACATGGGCAGTCGCAACCCTGCTAATAGTCTTGGCAGTACTATTAAGTAATAAAAACAGATTAAGTGCCAAAATATTCTTTGTACCAAAAATATTTTTAAATCACCAACACACATGCAAATCTTCCCAAATTAGCCATCAAATGGAAACAAATTGTGGAATAACATTTTAAATGCAAAAATACATGTGCTCTTACCAACTGGCAGATATACAACCTAAAATATATTCATATGCAGAGACCACATATGCTTAGAGTACAGTTTATTATGTATGGCTGGCTAATTTTTTAGGTCCTGTCAAATAATGCATAGGAAAACAAAATGTAATAAAAATATATATAATCTTGACAGTCATTTGAAATGTACCATGTGTTACATGTGGAATGTTTTCCAGGGAAGCCAATTTACGTCTTCCCACTTCTCATGACTCAGTACTAGATATTCAGGCTTTCTAAACTATTTTTTGGCAACCAGACTTTCTTGGAATAGTCATCTTTCCTTCAAGTTATTCCGTGCCGGCATTAATAATAAATCCTCAGCTATAGATATGTAACTAAAGATCATTCACATCATCTCTTTCAAACGTAAAAGCACATAATAAAGTTATTTTAAATAGATCACACAAAATAGAGCCCAGAATAATTAATTGCTACCACATGAAGCACAAAATGACCGCACTAGATTTTTAGTTTAATTATGTTACTACTAACCTAGAGATTAGCTGGGAAATGTCAGCTTCTCACTGGGAAAGGAAGATTAGTGAGCTAATGGAAAGTTTGTTAAAAAGTGGGTGTGATTACAAAATAATTGAAGGGAGTGGAGTGTTCAGTATATAAAGCAAAACCTTTTCAAAAGAAGCTAAAATTGTTACCTTTACAGCCCCTATCTGCATTGATTAATTTAAGAACTATTAATCATATATCATGAATCAGACCCTGTACTCTGAGTTTTTTGGAGAAATACCTGGAGTTCTTTAAGAATAGTTGTCAGAGAACACGGAATGCGGGCCAGGCCTCCAGAAGGAGCAGTAGGCTACCTTTAGATCAGGGGTGGGCAAACTTTTTGACTCGAGGGCCACAATGGGTTCTTAAACTGGACCGGAGGGCCGGAACAAAAGCATGGATGGAGTGTTTGTGTGAACTAATATAAATTCAAAGTAAACATCATTACATAAAAGGGTACGGTCTTTTTTTTTTTTAGTTTTATTCATTTCAAACGGGCTGGATCCGGTCCGCAGGCCGTAGTTTGCCCACGGCTGCTTTAGACTCAAGCATTGCCCCTACCCCTCCTAAATCGGAACTCAGTTCCAACACATGCCTCCCTTCCTTCTTTCCTAGTCACCACTCAAACGATAAGACTTATCCTCTCTTGTCTAGATACTGATGTGTATCCTACTGTCCTCTTACCAACCTCCTTCCTCTTCCACCTCCCAAACTCTTCCACTGAGCCTGCCAAACACCTGCTCTGTGATTAGTGAACTTCCTAACCCTCAGCCTCTTCAAGCATTTCCCTACCCCTGTAGCTTAAAGGAAGTCTTGCTGTCCCCTGGGGCTCTCTGCACCATTGTGACCCTCTGAGGTGGAGGCTTTTGATTCTCTGGGATCCCATGGTCAGGAGATGAGATGTTCTCCTTGCTCACCAACGCCACTTGCCTTTATCCTTCTACCCTCCTGTAAAATTCTTCTGCTTCTTCTAGACTCACTGCACCTAATTATGTCATCCTCACCCCTTGTGTTGCATCTGCTCACTTTTTTATCACTTTCCTTCTCAGAAGTCTTGACCCAGGGCCTTCCAGCCTGTTTCTCCACTGCCATCAGCATTCAGGCCAGTGGCCCAGCCAAACGCCAACTTGATCTCATCCTAGTGCTTTTCTCCCCACTCCATCTAACTACCCTCTCCCACACACAGCCCTGGACCTTAACATCATCCAAAAGTCCTCTGCCTCCTGAATCGTCCATTTCAGCATTCTAATCTCCCTCACAGTCTCTCAGTCTCTCCATCCTGCTTACTCAACAAGCCCTACTGTAGTCATCTAGTAAACTACTATTATATATAAACCTATAGTTCTCTGATTTCTGCCTATCCCTCATCTTACTCTGTCTTCACATCCCGTTTAACTAGTTTATATTTTAATTCATCACTTCAAGCACCCTCTTGCAAACAAATACCCTAAACTTTGCTGTTGTGTTAGTCCTTCCATTTCCTGCAAAAGGTTAAGGCTGGAAGACCCTATAACCGTGTGCTCTCTGAACAACCAACTCCGTACTCAAGATTTCCACTTGGATCGCTCATTGGGGCCTCCAGTCCAGTTTGTCTAAAAATGAACTCACGGTCTCCCCTCCTCTACACGAGACAAGTGATTCCTACCTCTCACTAAATGACATCAGTATCCACACAGTGGTTTGAGCCAAAAACCTGGGAATCATTCTTGACACCTCCCTCTTCTCACATATAATCAGTCACCAAATTTTTATGTCCCAGGAATCTCCCACATACCACTCCACTGCCACCAGCCATATGCTAAGCTACTATGTTTCTAGCTTGGACCTTTCTAATCCTAACAGTAATCTCTACACAGTATCCAAAGGTTTTAAAAACATAAATTTGACTGCATTAACTTCTTTGCTTCAAACCTTTCTAAGATAACCCTTTGATTTTATTAAGATAAGGCCCAAAATCCTCAATGTTGCCTAAAAATAATATGGTTTTTTATTTGCTGCATTTCACAGATGAGGCTCAGAGTCATTAAATAAGTTGCTCAAGGTCTTAGAACAGTGATTCAAGTGGCAGGGCCAGGGTTTCATGCAAACAAGATTATTTATTTATTTATTTATTTATTCATTTATTTTTTGCAGAGGGGGCTTGAGGGATGTGGGTGACACCTTTATTGCTTTGGGGGCAGAGAGATGCTCAGGAGCTCTTGGTGGGGTGGACCCACAACAAGATTTTTTTATGATGGAGAAATAGGAAAATACAAAGATTATATCCATAAGATTTATAAATTTATGGCTCAATATATATTTAAATGGACAGTTGACTAAAGTTCCCTTTAAAATACTAATTATATTCAGTGTTATTAGCTTTTCTTTTGAAGTTTTGAAGATAAATATATTCTTATAATGGCAAAAGAGTTAATATGTGACTTTTGCAAATGCACTTACAGGCATACAATTTTAAAACTTTTTCAACAGAATTTTCATTGGGAGCGAATTTATTAATAACCCTTTATTAACCAAGGAAAGTGGGGCGTATAAAGAAAATTCCTGACAAACACATAACTGGCATATTTGGGGATGTATTTCTTTAGTAGTTTTTTATTGTTTTTTGAATTTTCAAAGTAGCCTGGAATGTTCCAATTGAAGTATGTAACCACAGAGCCAGCCTCACACATAGTTGCTAACTAAATAAAGTTTTTTATTTGGTTTTCTTCCAAATTTCTCTTTTTTATTTATCTCAGTTGCTCTCCTCTAAGCCCATGTTGGTGCAGTCCACTGTAATTGCCATGAAACTGCCAATGGCTGCCCACAATGGTTCCCAGCCTGGATTCCCTTAAGTATGGACCTATTCCAACCCACGCCTCGTACATTAAAACTATGAGGGCTTTTTCCTTAAGGCCCCACTCTGCTTCCCAACGTGACAGCTAATTCTCCTGAGCTATTATTTATTAATTTAATGGAGAACGTCTGGAGACAATACCAGAAACAAAGTATATGTTCACCCTTTTCTGTGTAACCTCTCTACCACAACGATGATTTTGAACTTTACATTCTATTATTTGTATTTTAAAATAGGTGTTTTAAATATGCTTTTCCTAAACTCATTTGTCCTCTTCCATTGAAACTTTTATATTCTTACACATATGTCTTACACCACTCCCCACATCTTACCACCTTTGGTTGTGAGTGTCCTAAGCCAGAGGGCTGACTCACTGGCAGTCACTGGCAGTCCAGAGAGGAATTAAGCAAAAAGATATTCCTTTGTCTCTCAAGTCCTAGCCAACATGAAGGGACACGTGGTAACAGGTATGCAGCAGAAAACTGTTGAACTATGATTATAATGTTTCTGAACACCCAGGTTCGGGGTTTACTGTTTTCTTCCAAATCCAACCTATTGTAAAGAAACCTAACAACCAGTACTCTTAATCACCACTGCCCAATCTGATCATAGCACCCATGCTTCAGAAGTGTTCGTTGAGCACGAGAAGGATAAGTAATTCATAACTAACATTTCTTAAACTTTTAGGATGTGCTACTAAATGAGATGCTTTGTCTCATTTAATCCTCATAATAGTTCATGACAGTTCTGTTATTTTCCTCTTTTTAGAGGTATAGGAACTAATGTTAAGAAATTAACCTGCCCAAGAATGCATAGCTAATGGAACCAGGATTTGAATCTCATAGGTCTGACTCCAGTGTTCATGCTTTAATCTTCTATACTTCGTGGTGAAGTTTTAATGTGTCAGAGATGGGCCAAATCACCAGTATGTGATTCACTCATTCATTCATTCATGAATTATTTATTTATTCATTCAACAACTTTTTTTGAACATTCACTGTATACACTTTTCCGGGTGCTGTGAAAATCCATAGCTTTGCCAAATAGAAATCATGCCCTCAAGGATTGTGGCTACCAGGGACGATGTTAGATATAGAAATAACTGTGACATGAGGTATACAGGGGTAAGAGCTATGAAGCAGATCCCATTTTTAAAAAAGCAATGTAGCCCTAACCGGTTTGGCTCAGTGGATAGAGCGTTGGCCTGCAGACTGAAGGGTCCCAGGTTCAATTCCGGTCAATGGCATGTACCTTGGTTGCGGGCACATCCCCAGTAGGGGGTGTGCAGGAGGCAGCTGATCGATGTTTCTCTCTCATTGATGTTTCTAACTCTCTATCCCTCTCCCTTCCTCTCTGTAAAAAAATCAATAAAATATATATATTTAAAAAATAAAAATAAAAAAGCATTGTAGTTCAGAAAAAGGAGAGGTGAAAACACTAAAAGAAGGTGGTATTTCATTTGAACCTTGATAGGTGGGAAGGATTTAAGTGTGAGACAACAAGAAACTAGAGAGTGTAGGGTATTTCGGGCTGAGAGAGGATATAGGAACAAAGACCCAGAGGAGAAAGTTAGAAAAAGGACGTCATGGAAAACAAGAAAAGAATTTCAAGAAATGGTAGCTGGAAGTAGAATGCTATGGATGTGTTACTTACCATTGACCAGAACATATGCCTGTTTCATCACAGTTAGCCTCTCGTGCATACATTCTCCTTCCTCCCATCTGGCACCTCTTCACACATGAATGCTCAAGTTCCTTGAAAGAGAAGAAACTTCCTTATAGGTGGGGATAACATATATCCCCATTAAAGGATTTAGAATCACTATTAAGGAAAGAAAGGTTAAGGAGAAATCTGTTCTTTCAGGAAGCTTTTATTAAGATCCTATTGTGTCCCCAGAACTGTTAGATGCTAAGAGTATTTTTTTAAATATATTTTATTGATTTTTTACAGAGAGGAAGGGAGAGGGATAGAGTGTTAGAAACATCAATGAGAGAGAAACATCGATCAGCTGCCTCCTGCACAACCCCTACTGGGGATGTGCCCGCAACCAAAGTACATGCCCTTGACCGGAATCGAACCTGAGACCCCTCAGTCCGCAGGCTGACGCTCTATCCACTGAGCCAAACCGTTTAAGACTGCTAAGAGTATTTTTAAAAATAATGTGCCACTTTTGCAGGTGTCTCTCTTTTTCCCCCCTTTGCCCACCTCCACCCACCCCCACCTTCTTTGCTCTCACCTCTACAGAAATGGGAACTGTCAGTCTTTCAAAACTGCCAAATTAATGAATTAAAAATATTACATTATTGCTTTATTTTGAACTTCTTAAGTATTAGTGAAGTTGAGTATCTTTCCATGTGTCAGGCTGGTTATATTTTTGGTAAACTAATTGCTGTCAATGTCTGGGATTCTATCTGTGCAAGCTAATGAATTTGCCTGTCAGTGGTTCATGGATTCTGGCTGAAGACACATGACTCTGAGTCAGAAACAAAGAACATTATTGCTCACAAGCAGCATGAGCATCACGTTTGCATTGGTTTCTCTTGCCGCCAAGTCCAAAGAGGGCAAAAGCAGAAGGGCACCCAGGGGGATGTTATGCGTGGAGTCCATAGGTGACTCAGCTGAGGAGCAAGGAGCTTGTCACTGACCTCTTTCAGAGCACACCTGCCCTTGGTCCTAGAGAGAGACTGCCTCATCCCGCCTGGTTGCTCTCTGCAAACACAGCCTGCGAAATGGTCCCAGTTAACAGTTTTCAGGGCCCTGCGTCCTTTGTGTAATTAGTAAGAATCTGCAGAGACGTTTAAGTCCCATGGCTAATTGCCTCTTCCGACAACTGCCATTGTTATTTTTCTGTGTGCTCACTTATCATCTTACTGATTTATAAGAGCTCTCTGCTATCACAACAATTATTCCCAGGTCTATCATTGACTATACTTCTACTTTGTTTTTGTTTTAATTTTATTTCATCGATTGTGGGGTTTTTACAACCGTGAGTTCCAAGCCATGCATGGAAAAAGGATGCCCTATTATGATAAAAATATCAACTGATTTTTTAAATTTTAACCTTTTAGTTTTTAGCCTTTAATGTTTAGTCCTTTTGAAATTTACTTTAATACAGGAATGATGTAGGGACCCACTTTGGTTTTACCAAATGGCTAGCCAGTTCTTGCAACCTCTTTCCCCTACTTGTTTGAGATGCCATCTTTATTACATACTGAAATGTATTGGTGCTTACATCTTATACTATTTTTATTCTATTCTTTTAATCTATTTCAGTGGTTCTCAACCTTCTGGCCCTTTAAATACAGTTCCTCATGTTGTGACCCAACCATAAAATTATTTTTGTTGCTACTTCATAACTGTAATGTTGCTACTTTTATGAGTCGTAATGTAAATATCTGATATGCAGGATGGTCTTAGGCGACCCCTGTGAAAGGGTCATTCCACCGCCAAAAGGGTCTCGACCCACAGGTTGAGAACCACTGATCTATTTGGATGTTACTACTCCAATGTTATCTTTTAATAACACCTGATAGAATTTGTTCCCCATTGTTTCTCTTCCACTTAAAAACTTTCTTGGCTCTTTTCACATTTGTTTCTTTTTTGCATCCGAAATGTTTTATTGGGATGATTCCCCACTCACCTTGCTTCAGGTGCTTTTAGTGCTGCTTCCTTCTGAAGGAGCATCCTCTGCAAGCCCTGCTTTTCCTCCTGTCAGCTGACGGAGGATGCGGAGCAGCCAACATGCAAAATGACCGTTTGTGCAGGGCCAGAGGTGGTGGTGATGTTACAGCATCCTGGGTGTTTCACATCCAGGAGTAGGAACTGGGGCTCTGCACCTGGTGCTTCTTGCTTTCTCTTCTCTTCTGGAGAGGGATGGAGGACGTCCTTGGCGAGGGCCATGTTGTCCTGGGGAGGGCATCACCACCGGAAAAGCTCACGTATTCTTGAATGGGTCTCTTAAAATAAAATAGGTAAGCAACATGAATATAAGTATTCATTATAAAGAAATTATGAACTACTTAACCCTTTTTAAAAGTCTTATAATGCTGTAACTTGTTTGAAGGTTTAATTTGCACTTTAACAAACATAGCATCATAGTTCCCATTTGCACCCTCTGAAACCTTTTTTATTTTAATATAGATTCCTTGCAGTTTGGAATACTGGGATGAACTCCAGAAGGTTTTTGTTGCATTTCGAGAATTTAGTCTGTCTGAAAGCAAAGTTTGTGAACTGCAGTTGCCAGATGTCAATCTTGTGAATGACCAGAAGACACTGGTATCCTCGGATCTTTGGAGAATTGTCTTGAACAGCAGTCAAAACGGAGCTGATGACCAGAGGTAACTCAGTGGAAATGGAATAGAGGCATTGTGCTGGGGAGGCCATCGTTGTCATCTTATCCGGTGACCCCTCACTTAGCGGCTAGCAGCTGTATCTGCCTCAATTACAGATGAACCAGGAAGCAGAGAGAGCTGGTGTTTCAAATATGTGTGCTAAAACTCCTGTTTTGCTCATACTAATCCTTGACTAAGAACCTCTTCCGTAAATATAAAAAGTGCAAAAAACAAACTACCAAAAGAATCCAATCATCCTGAACCAAAAAATATAGAAAAAGAGCCATATATACCTCACAATTTGTATAATGATAACCTTAGGAAATTGGAGGGTGAGGGGAATGGATAAATAGATTGAATTGTTTCCTTCTAAAAAGATAACTTTTGGAAATAGTTCCTTCTTAAGTGGTTTTTAGAATAACTATAAAAGACAAACCTCCAGACATTAGAAAAACTTGGCTAACCAAAATAATATACCCAAAGGATTTCTAATAGCCAAAGTTTTAATTAGCTCTAGATTCGGTTTGATCACATCAGTCTCTAGAGCTATAGAGGTATCCTGACCCCTGTCCCCAGAGCTCCCTGTCCACACCTCCTACAGGACACATGGTCCCTGGCAAAAAGGGCCCAGATTGTCCCCATTTCCAGTGTAGCCTCAGCATTTCCTCTTCACGCTCCCATAAGAGAAGTAACTGCATCACACGCAGTGGAGCGTGCCTTTGCCCATGTGATGTTCTGTGGACAGTGGCCTGTGACCCCCTCCTACTGCCCATTGTTTCAGTGTCCTGCCTTCCAGTTCTCCTGATGGAAGAATCTTACTCCTTTTATATAACCCCTCCTTCCCCTCCCCCCCCCCAAACAGCATCTGACACTAACAGAGAGAAAAGGAATCCACCATTCAAACACCCTGAAAATCAACTGTTTTTTCTATTACCTTTATTTTTGCCCATTATTGTACGCCTTTACAAGCTCATAATCATAGTACACCATTGGATATTCTGATTTTTACTTTATATTTTATAGAGTTTGAATGCTTTCTCTCTTTTTTATTAATAACAATGTATGTTCATTGAAGAGTTCATTGGAAAGTATGACACTATTCCATGCATAATTATATCACAGTGAAATAACCTGTTAACATTTTAGTCTGTTGCCTTTCAGTCTTCTTAATTGATGACTTTGTATGCTTAATAATAATATGTTTCATACTTTATATATTCTATTTCTAGGTCATTTGGGCTCTTCAAAAATAATTACCTTTCTCAGAGGGTACCCAGTAATATATGATTAGTGAAAATGTTTCAGAGGAGTAGGGTCTTGATTTTACCTATATGTAATGCAGCAATGAAAAGAACACCCATCCTGTGAGAATTAGCAGATGGATGGAAAGATTGCCTAATCTAAGTATAGGTTACCTAGTCAGAAATGAGGAAACCTCAGAAAATAGAACTATGTGTAATAAAATTTACTGTCAGGTTAGAAATCATTTCTTGATTCTAATTATGAAAGAATGCATTTTCATTATTGAAAGGAGCATTTTAGACAAGGTTAATTCCTCTGAATCTGAAACATCCATAAAAAATACTTTTGTGGTAAGCTTAGCACTACAGAAATGTAGAGCCTTTGGGGATTGGAAATTTATGCAGACAATCAGATTCAGGCAATTTTTCACCAAGCTTCTGACACTGTAAGCACAGATCTTTTGCCCTCACCTGGGATTTTTCAACTTACCTAATATTTCACAATTGATCTTGCTTTAAATTGTTTGAGATTAACTATTTTTCAGGTAGAAACTGATATTAATGAAATTGAAATTTAAAAAGTTGGTTTAAAAGCCCACCTAATAAAACACTATTAAGACATTTTTCAGAATGGACAATAATTAAATTTCACCCGATTTCTAGAAAGAAAACATCAGTGCTTTGATGAACGTCAGCATTTGATTATGAAAGAAACTGCTACAGTTAGCTCCAGTATATTGTGTCACTAGAAATCTAGAACTGGACAAAAACTTGACACTTTTATAATAAGAGATGGTCTTATAAGTAACATTTTCTTTGGTTTGAGAAGGATATTCATCAGACTGTACATTACTGAAGAAAGAAAAAGTTTGTAAAGAATAACTCCCATGTCCATAGTTATCATAAAGTTGCAATAGTGTAGGCCGCTCAGTGGTACAGCATCACTGTACCTGTGCAGTGGAAGCACTGCTTAATAGAGAATTTCACGTTAGAGGCCTGGCTCCAAGGCCTGACTCTTCCCAGCTAGCTCTTTGGCCTTGAAAACCTGATTTCTAAGCTGAGGCCTTAAGGGATGAATAGGAGCTAACTAGTCCCAAGAGGAGCTAGTCTTCAGCAAAGAACTGGAGACAAAAGATTCACTCTCTTATACCTGGTCTGTTTATCCCATGCAGGTGTATGATCTTTAATTCAATCACTGTATATGTAATAATTACATTCCACTATTTTAACTAATGGTTTGCTTGATCATATGAAAACGAGTGATGAGTGATTATGGTGGGGTTTTTTTAAGTTAGCATTTGAAGTAGAGTTAAATTCAAGCTTAGGTTCCACAATAGTCTTGGCCTTTAGGAGACTTCTCTTTGCTTGTGCACTGGCCTGGAAGCAAGAGATATGACCTTTAAGCCCTGATCAGATATCCATTTCAGCCACTTGTTTTTCATCTCATCATCTATGTGTTTGCCCACACCCATTGCTGAAGCCTAAATAACCCCTCTATCAGGCCCCGACAAGAAACAGAAGGCACATCTGACTGGGGGATTGAGGAGAGTTGAATGAAAAGACTATTTACAAAGGTCCACGTGGGTAGGTTTAAGGGATGGAGCTGGGAACCCTGGGGAACCATCCACCCTTAGGCCTAAAGGATCCAGGTGACGGAGCATTATTACCAAAACTAACGCCGAGCAGGTGTGGTAGGTACTTTGCGTGAGAGGGGCACAGCAATGTATGGAGATACTGCCAAGGAGTCAGGGGAATACGACCCTCACCCTCCTCTCCTGTGGGCACCTCCCACTGGCCCAATCAAAGGACAAAGCAGCTTATTTTTGTTTGTTTTTTGTTTTAATATATTTTTGTTTATTTCAGAGAGGAAGGGAGAGGGAGAGATAGAAACATCAACGATGAGAGAGAATCATCGATCAGCTGCCTCCTATAGTTCCCCAACTAGGGATCGAGCCCGCAACCCAGGATGCGCCCTGACTGGGAATCTAGCCATGACCTCCTGGTTTATAGGTCAACACTCAGCTACTGAGCTACATCAGCCGGGCAAAGCATCTTGTTGATATAGTTCAGGGGCAAAGAAAAGGACGGGGAAGAGTAGAAAATGGATCTAGTGGGCAAACAGAACACAGGCAGCAAGCACACACTGTTTGGAATTTACAGCTTCTTACCCAGTGACTCGTCCCAGGAGGGAAATGAGGGAATGGAGTGGTACCCACTCTCAGGCTTTGAGCCTCCCTGGTAGGTTCCCTGGGTTTGGTATAACGAGATGTCTTCTGATGGACCAGAACAACTTCCAACTTTGTTTCCCCTCTTATCCTCACCGACATGGCTAACTCCCAGAGTATGTGATAAGCGAAGTCACACACATCCCTGGCATTTATGGAGCACAGTAATATCCGTGCAGACCTGATATGTATGTCCAGCCATCGTTTACAAGTTCTGTGATCATCTAAACTTTGACCACCTGTGCCCCGGCTGTGGTCGTTTGTTGTCCTCCTTGCATGGTCATTTTCCCACAAGGACTTGTTATCCCCACCCCAAAATGCTGGTTCCTAGAAGACATTCTGGAAAGAGAAATGGCTTAAGGTGTATAGCTATTTCTTCAGCACTGAAAAGTGACACTCTGGTGAGTGTTTTGGAGCACTTTCATCTTTGGATGTGCCCCCAAAAACCATTCTCTTCAGGCCCTAAAGAGCCCAGGAAAGAAGTCACTGTCAGCTCGTAGTCGGTAATCCCGAGACAGTGGCCCGCAGCTTTTCAGTGAGAAGTCGATGCTTTTCCTTTCCCAGAGCCCTGATTCTTGCCCAATAGGTGGGGAGGAAGCAGAGAGAGCGAGCTTCGTGGTGGGCAAGTCCCTGGATTGTTTCTTTTCTCTCCACGGGTTGAACATTCTACCAGTAGGTGACCGGGGCCTCCAGATACGGGTCCCCTCCACGGGGCTCCCAGGGTCTGCACTCTCCGATGAACCTAAATTCCTTGGGTACCATTTTTAAAAACCTTTTGTCTTTCATAAACGATTCAGACTTAAATCTTGACATTTGGAACTAATTTGTCACCTATGTTTCTAGTCATCCCGTGATATAATCCAGGATTTATCCAGAAAATTCCTTCCCAGGGCTAAATTTATCTTTGCCTTTTCTCCCTTGGGTAGCAGGAATGCTTGCATTTTACCCAAGTGTCTTTTTGAAGCCTTTTTCCATTTCCTTTTAGTCGGGGGTTGAACTCTATGTAACAACCCCTCCAGGTAGTTGGCCTTTTGCGAGGGAGTCCTTCTCCCCATACACATTCCCCAAGGTTCCCCGTGCTCCTCAGGTCACACCCTAAGTTCTGGGCTGATGCTGCCAACTCAGTCTGTGTGGCATGGTCCTTACTCTCTGAACCCGGGCGATCTCTCTGCCTGTCCCTGTCTCCATCTCTCTGTCGTCTCTATAGGCAGTCCTTTCCCTGAGGGCCCATCTAAGCCTGCTTGTAAGCCACAGGTTGCAGCCCATTAGTGGGTGATGAAATCAATTTCAGTTGGAATTTTTTTTAATAAAAGAGAAAGTATCAGTGTAAAAAGGACAAATGTTATATAACTACACTTATATGAGATACCAAGAATAGTCAATTTTATAGACAAAATAGGATAGTGGTTGCCAAGGAATGAGGGAGAGGGGATGGGGAATTATTGTTTAATGGGTATAGAGTTTCATTTTGGGAATTCTGGAGATGGATGGTGGTGACAGTTGCACAACAGTGTGAATGCACTTAATGCCACAGAGCTGTATAGTTTTAAATGGCTAAAATAGTAATTTTATGTTATGTATATTTTACCACAATTTTTAAAATATCAGTGTCATATTTTCAGTAAACCTCCTACCCCCTTCCTCGTTTTAATGTGTACCAGGCTACAATAAAAGCGTATTTCTTATTTTGAGTTAGAGTTGAAACATTTTTAAAATGACAGCACTCTCCCAGCCTGGGCAGAGCAGTGTCTGAGAGGCAGTGTCTGAGACTGCAGTGTCCCTGCAGGAGGAAGAGAGCGTTTAGGTCAGCGGTCGCCAACCTTTCGGACCTCACGGACCACCAGTTGGCGACCGCTGGTTTAGGTGAGCCAGCGTGTGAGAGACAACGCTGCATGGAGGTGAATGTCAGTGTGAGTGTGAGATCCCTCTTGGGGACTATCGGTAAACACCAACGATTCATATTGAACTGAATAACCAGCACGGTACCCTGTTGGCCAGCCAGAAAAGGGGAGGGTTCTATTAAGTGCTAGACTTTATGCTCCCAGGAGACTCTGGGCAAGGAGACGGGAGAAAGTTCCGCTTTAGGAAACGTGGGGGGTGGGGGGGCATGATGGCCAACTCCTGCAGACACAGGATGCGGTCATTCCCTGCCCCTCGGCCTTCGCCTCGGCGGGAGGAAGCGGTTAGTGGTCCGGATGAAAAGGAAAGCAGCTGCACCCAATGACTTGATTGTGCAGCTAGGATGGCAAGCCTTTCAGGTGAAGGTGGTTATCCACGCATTGTCGTTCTCGAGATCGACCTAATTCAAGAGGCAGAAACGCAAGATGGTCTCCAGCCAGAGAGAGCTCGCCAGGGCTGGGCGGCGGGCAGAGGTGGCATTGCACTCGCCGAGGAGGTTCTGCGGGAAAGGCCCGGGTGAAGCCTCTCACGGGAAGTTAGCAAACAGTTGGCAGAAATGTCTGGTGTCTGCAGCTCCCTCAACTCGCCAGCCTCTGAAGGTAGGAAGTGCAGTAGGTTATTAGCTAGTGGAAGATGACGGAAAGCTCTCTGAGGGCCAATTTCTGAGCAGTCACCAAGATCCAAACACAAGGGACCCAATGGCTTCCGGACCCACAACTGTGTTATGTGAGTGAAGGCACAGTTCCACCGGTGTGGACGCTCTGTGCCCCTCATCTCTCAGTGACTCCAGTGGGAGCTGGTGCAGGTTTCTGTAAGTGAAGAACAAGGGCTTGTGCTCTTCCAGCCTTGGCAGAGGTCGCCTTACAAAGCTCGGGTGCCCTGACTGAGCAGGTCCCTCACGCACGCTGCACCCTGCGTCTGCAGGCCGCGCTCCCAGCTCTCCTTCTCCCCAGCTCCTCCTTCTCCCCAGCTCCTCCTTCTCCCCAGCTCTCCTCCTCCCCAGCTCTCCTCACCAGCTTCTCCCCAGCTCTCCTTCTCCCCAGCTCTCCTCCTCCCCAGCTCTCCTTCTCACCAGCTTCTCCTTCTCCCCAGCTCTCCTCACCAGCTTTTCCGCTGCCTCTCTCAGTACTCAGCTGAAGATCTGTACTCCGAGCATCCACATGGTTCACCCCACACCATCCTGCGTTCCTTGTTTCCACTCTGGCAGCTCTTCTGACTTTTCTGTCCGTGGGTGGTGGCTGTTGTATAATGTTTCTAAATGTCCACATATTTTATATCACCAGTCAGACTGTGAGTTCTTGGAAAACCAAGGATTTATTTCTTTAGTTTTTCCTGTCGAAGTTCCCCCTAGGATACTGTAAATCACAGTGTTACTTCGCGAGGCTCCTCGTGGATTGGGGAGCCAAGCTACCATAACTGCAGAGGAATTTTGGATTTGGGAAGAAGGGCGTGGAAGACAGTGAGAGGGACGTGGGCAGCATCACTCAGCGTTCACAGTGGCCAGGCTGCACCTTGCCCCTCACAATCCCCAGCTCTCGGGCTTCTGCTGGCACGGGGGCAAGGCAGCGAGGCAGCGTGTCCCCCTGCACACCAGCAGCCACCCCTACAAACGTCTTCCCTCCTGCCGATGCCCTCACTATTCCTGCTGGTCAGGTTTACTTGTGTGAAATGGTGTGAAGAGGATGGGCAAGTGAAGAGAGGGCCATGCAGGGTAATGGTCCCTGGGACCTGGGTCCTTCTGATCATGGTCAGGACTGTGTGGCACTTCGTACAGCTTTCAGTGGGTGTTCAGTAAAGAGTACTGACTCGTTCACATGGGGACATGGATGTGGACAATCTGCAGAAGTGAAACATTTATGGTGACACTGAAAGTATTGGGTGTTTTGAACAGCAGTCATGCTCTGAGTTGTGTTGATCTTAATGTGAGATCAAATTGTCCATACGTTACATGAGATGTAGATGGAAAAAAAAAATGGGTTGCAGAGATGTCAGCATGGCCTGGGGTTTGAGGAATGGCTTTGAAATTTTCCTGCTAGTAGCTCATAGGGACTAATCACATGACCTGAATGTTTTAAAACAACTAATTTATGTGAGTAAATACAAAAGATTTGATAACATTGACGCTCGTTAAGGAGCTTGTTAACTCAAATTACTCTATCAACTCAATGCAAAAAATCGGCCGAGAGACAGCTGGTATCTCAAAAAACTCGTTAGTAGGGACACTCGTAAGTCAAGGCCCCATTGTAATTTATGTGAGTAAATACAAAAGATTTGATAACATTGACTATGGGATTATGCGTACCAGCTTTAAGAACCCTATCGAAAGACATTTCACTTACATGATATTGGGAGATTTAGGTTATTGAACTTCTTTTTTCTCTTCTTTCCCATAGCTCTGCAAGTGAATCTGGTTCTCAAAGCACTTGTGACCAGCTTGTAACACCAACAGCCCTGGCTGCCTGCACCCGGGTGGACTCCTGCTTCACCCCATGGTTTGTCCCATCTCTTTGCATTTCCCTCCAGTTTGCTCACCTGGAGTTCCATCTTTGTCATCACTTGGATCAACTAGGCACAGGTACTCTTCATTTTAGCATCACAATCACATCCACTTAATACTCATTGTTTTGTCTTGTGGGTTCTCAAGACACAATTCATCTGTTTTTACCCAGATAATTTCTTTTGAGGAAATAAAAAGTTTTGGAGGGGTTTCCATTCTGTGCGCTAGAGTGTTAGTGATGTTACAAAGTGCTGTGATTGCTAATCACTTCCCCACCCAGAGGTCCTCTCTGCCGACCACCACCCACACGCTGGTGAAAGGCTTTAGAAGCGGCCTCATTTCCCCTAACAGTGAGCACTGGCAACGTTATTCTGAAGTTAACTTCATATAACAGGTGTGCTTCTTACTTTTGAGCTGTCTTATGGACCTATTATATAGGTTACTGATTGTATTGAACTGACATGATTTTGCATGTTTTCCATAGGAATTTTCAAGCAAGTTACTAAAATTGCAGGTTTTGCTATTATTCCAATTAGATCTTTTTGAAGGAAATACATGTTTTTGTTCTATATCCTGACCCATTACATTAATGGCAGATAGATTCCAAAAACGCTTGATATCACCTTATTTTAAAAGCATGACTACATTCTACAAAAGATTGGCAATTTCTCCAATAATTTGAAGGAGTAGCACTTTTAGAAGCTTGTACAGTCAAAGATTAAATTTCCCCACAGCCCCAAAGTGGCCTTTTGTAGATTTGCTAATATTACATGAATATTATTCCTCAAAGCCTTTACCAAACCTTTTCTAGCCAATACATTTTATTCAGAAATTAGGTTTTCAACCTACATGTAATGGAAAAAAGGGGAAAAATCAGATTAAAACTAAACACAGCTGCTGTTAAACATCTTGCCTTTTCAGCAAAAATGGAGTTCAACCTGATTTGTCTAACTCTCTGAGTCATGACTTTGCTTTTGAGATTTGGTGGGTAGATACAGACACTTCCAAGAAACTCTCCTCGGATATTTACCTCCTCTTCATTTTATTTCTTGTCTCTGTGATCAAAGTTTGCCTGTGAAACTGACTGTAACCTTTGGAGACAATATGTATTTAAGAGGCCTTGTTGGTTGAACAAACCAGTTTTGCTTGCAAATACCAAATGGCAGTTCAAATATTGCATTATCTTCAGGAGGACGTTTAAATTTATTAAATATCCAGTATTGAATTCAATAACCAAAAACCGAATAATTTAAACGTCATCTCTTTATCTCCGTAAAGCACAGGCTCATCTCAGTTGCTCTTTTCCTTGCTTGTTTTCCAACAGCTCCGCCGCCCTACCTACAGCCATTTGTTTCGGATAAAAATGTGCCACCTGAGCTGGAATACATGATCATTTCCTTCCGAGAGCCACACCTGTATCTCCGACAGTGGAGCAACAGTTCCGTCTGTCAGGAGGTCCAGTTCTCAGCCCACGCAGACTGCAAGCTTCTGGAGTGCAGGAACGTGACCATGCAGAGCCTGGTGAGACCCTTCAGCGTCTCTGGACAGATGGCCGTTTCCAGCGACGCAGCAGAAAAGCGGCTCGACTGCACCGTCATCGTCGATTCTATGTTCGTAAACTTTGGGCAACACGCGGTTCACTCCCTAAACACTGCAGTGCAGGCTTGGCAACAGGTACGTGCGCCCGAGACCATGTTCAGTTCGTCCACGTGTGAGCTTTGACTAGGCACTCTGTTATCACTTCTAGTGATAAGCATAGACTCCAGTGTGAGAGAACGGAGAGTTTGATGGGCACCATCTTATTTGGGACCTTCTCTGTTTTGGCTAAGTGATGCATAAAAGCTTTGGAGGATATGGGTTCTCTACAGATGCATAGGAGAGCATGCCCACATTTTTGTGACTAATGTACCACATCTGTGTGGAAAGTAACATATTCCCAGAAATAGTTTTCAAGTTTTATGGCTCTAGTTTGCCAAAGCTTCAGCTCAGCTATGTATCAAGTTGTCTGAGCACCCATTGCAGACGGAAGGACCTGTGGGCGCGCCTCTCTGATAATAAGCCTTCCATCTTTTCACAGAGGAAACATGTGAGCACAAGTCTTTCTCCTATGACAGTCTGCCATTTTGAATCATTAAAAAGCACTTCATAATGGATTTTAATTTGAATGTTTGGATGATAATATACTCAGTGATTTAAGAACAAATCACTTCCTCTTCTCTTTCTGATAGTCAGTATAATATTGTATTTCCATAAAGTTCGTGTTGCTGCGTAAGCTGAGGCACTTCCCACCTTTTGTGTATGTTACATGCATTTGTGTGGAGCTGGCTCCCCAAGAGAAATGGTCCTCCATCCCGCACTGACCTCACATGGGAACAGGCACAGTGCAGGGGGAGGGGCTTGAGTTCTCGGGCATCAGAATCTTTATGGGAATAAACTTTCCTTTATGTGCACAAAGACCTATACAAGACTAAGGAATTAATTACCTAACATGGCACTACAATAGCAAAGGGAAAGAAGATAACACATCTGTTTTATATTTTAAAATTCCTTTTTAAGGGCATTCCATGGTTTTCTTGTTGCAAAGGACATGCGTAAAATAAGAGCTAGTGTGATCTAAATCTTTGCAGCTGGTTCGAATAGCGATGTGAAAAAAACTTTCATGGCTCCAATTTCTGTTTTTTGTCATATTTTGAACAATGCATTTAATAAAAAACAAACCTAGAAAACATAAAAGAGTCATTGATAGAGGATTTAAACGTAGGATATTTTTGTCTTGGTATCGGGGCCATTATAAGGGGACTCGTGTGTAGCAACTACTGCAAAATGGCCTCCAGAAATCCCAGTTCCCTCTCAGGGTGAAAATGTTCTCTTAGACACAGGCATACATATAAATAACACAGTGCATAAATATTTAAATGTTTTAAACCACATCAGAGTGTGAATGACTGGCTAGCCCAGTGCCTTGAAGGAATATTCTGAGGGTTTTTTTTTTAATGGAATTGTATATTTGATTAAGTAGAGCCATATGTCACGTAGCATATTGCTGACAGGTACATTCTATGAATAGTTGGTTCTGATTTACACAGGGATTTGGCAATGTTAACATGAGCCACAAGCGGATATACTTCTGTAATTGTTGCTGTAATTTTCTTGTTTCCTCCCGTGTCAAGGGTACTTGCCACCAAGTTTTAATGTGGTAGGCATCTAACCCTGTGTATTCTAAAGTAAATACAGAAATGCACAACTTCAAAATTATAGGACATGTGACATTGAAATGGGCTTATAAAGGGTTATTAAGTTCATTGTTTCTAAAATATTCAGAATGTGGTTTATCCCCTTTAGAGGGGAAAACTTGGATTTTATTGTGTGTATAGTGATCTATACAGTGGAATTGTTGCCCATGAGAAATATGAATTTAATAAGCAGGATATGTTGAGTTCTCCACATACTTTTTATCAGATTCATCTCTGAGACAAGTCATTTGTATCCAGTGTAGATGGACCAGACAGATGAAGCATGAAACAATTTGGCCTTTCACCTTTAGGTCACAAGTTCAAGATTAACAGAAGCCTTCATTAGTGTCTGATTTCTCTGGTGGTAGTTTTTTGTTGGTTTTTGTTTTTTGTTGTTGTTGGGTTGGTTTTTTTTGGGGGGGGGGGGTTGGTAAATAATTAATGTCTTGTGAAACCAGCTTAAGGACCCAAAATGACATTTGAAGTTTGCTTTTTATTTTTATGTCACATTCCCACATTTGAACAAAATAGCACTTAAAGGGGATTTTTATTTAAAAATCAGGCTTATACTCATGTGTCTTATCTTACACCAAAACGATATCTCTGTTTAACTACAAATGCCTACACAACACTCCAACGCAAACCTTAAATGTAAATAAGCCACCTTTTAATTACACATCTGAGTGAACATTCTGAGGTTTAGCCTCTGGAAGTCATATGAAATGTGTATGATCTTTTTATACCAGAATTTAAAACAGTCCAAGAAATGCCTAAGCGTGTTGCAGTTATAATGAGCCCCACGCTGAAGGAGCAGTAGGGAAACAGCTCCCTGAGGACTGTGAGTATTCTTTAGAAAAATGTAAACAACCCCCTTGTGTTCTTTCATTTACATTTTTTCCTAAAACCCTCATCATTTATGAAAGGTCAGTTTTCAGAGATGAGGAAAGTAATATGATTTTTTTTTCTACTCAAGCCCCATCTGGCAACTTAACCTCTGTGTCACCAGCGCAGAGATCCCAGTTCATTATGAAAACTGAATTCCAACCTTGGGATGTCTATCTAGGTGGGAGTTGGGCTCATATCCTGTCTTCATGTTTGTGCTCTTGGGCCTAAAGGAGAGGAAAACTGTTTACAGGGAGAGCAGCTTGTGTTGCTTACATAATGCTAAATGGAAAAACCATTAGGACTAATTATACATGGGACTCCCGTTTGATTACGAACCTTATATAAGGTGCAGAAGGGAGGATTGGATAGGATGGACTCGAACAGGAACAGGCGGGACACTCAGAAGAGCAAAACTGCTGGAAGAAAATTCATGGAAACGTTAGTCGCAGTTAGAGACTTTAAAACAATCCAGACTTTCTGTATTTTCTAACTTTTCTATTGTGAGCATTTATTACAATTCATACTTTTAAAAATTGAACTTCTATATTTGTTTCATAAGTTTTTATTGAGTATTTTATGTGTCAGGCATTATGCTGAGAACTAGAGGTAAAGTTATAAATAGCACAGACTGATTCCTGCCCTTATGAAGCATGGAGTCCAGTGATGGAGACAATATTGAACCCACGGTCACACAAATAATTCCTTAGTCCCAGAGGGGTAATTCTGCAAAGATGGAGTAAGATGCGAGCATAAAACAGGGCCCTGATGTGGGGAGGGCTCAGAGGCTGCTCCGAGGACAGAGCCTGGACACAGGAGCCTGAAGGCTGAGTGGAAAGAGCTTGTCGAGCCAGGAGGAAGGATGTGGAGGCAGGGGACAGGCACTGAGGCAGGAGAGTGATGTGTTGGGTGAGCTGAGCGTGGTCAGGATCGTGTGGGAGGACCTGAGAGGGGCTGTCGGAGCTGGGCTGTTGCTGGACTGTCGTGAGCAAGTGGGGAGGAGGTCGGATGTGGCAGGGCCAGGACGTCTGGAACCTGCTGGCAGGCCATGAAGTCGCAGTTTGGGATTAAAAGCCGCAGCCGAGAGCGTTATGGGAGACAGCAGATAACTGCTGTTATCATTCCTGTGATACTGAACAGAGACTGTTTCTGTGGTTAGTGTGGCTGTCCAGCAAGGTGGCGCTCCGGGAGCAGAGAGGTTTGGTGGGAATGGCTGGGTGATAGAGCGAGGGCTTGGGAGTCCTCAGGGATGTCTGGAAGGAGCTACCTCAGCGCCTCTTCACCAGCTGCAGCCACAGAGCACTGCCCCCATCTGGGGACTGGCGGGTGACGAGGAGTCCTCCTCCCAGGAACTGCTCTGGGTGAGTTCTAGGTCAGGTCCTGGTCCGGCCTAGATTCAGGTGGGTTCCTCCATCCACTGGGCTTCAGGCCTCTCCATCGCGTAACTCCCTGTGCTCGTGAGGGTTCGGTAAAACGGCCAATGACAGCGTGTGGCATTGTGGCGTCATTTACATCCACAGCCAGGAAACAGGCCAGCGGAGAAGCATCTTACCTCCCATTGTCTGCAAATCGATGGGCTGGTTTATGCTTTTCTTCTTGCATTCTCAAGCATCATTTATTTAGCTTTTCTTTTCGTTTACCCAAAGCATACTTACTGTTTATTAAGCCATAACCTAACCAGAGTAAGAACAGAAATTCTCTATCACTTTGCCAGTGTTTTAATATAACAGCAACCAGGGGAGACACCACTAAGTTGAAAAGGAGGCATAAACACAGGAGCCCATTACTAATTTGCTGAGCCTTCACAGGTTCATGGGAGACATTCGCTGATTGAAGACTATCAGCTGCAACAGACAGCAACACCTGTTTTTTAGCTAACATACTTCTCTTGAAAACTGCACTTGGCTTACCCGACTCTGGAGCAGGTCTGTTTTGTGTGTGCAGCCTCTTAACAATAGAGGGAAACTTGTGGTTTTATTTGCATCTCTCCCTGAGCACATTTACACACACACACACACTCTCTCTCTCTGTCTCTCCCCACCTCCCTCCCCCTTAAGGGATCTGGGGACGTATTACCTAAAAGATCCTTACTTTCTGTAGGGTACAAACTGTGGCTTTGTAATTGGTCTTGATTGCCGAGTTGAGAAGGCCAGGAACACGGTAATTCTAGCCGCCAGCACTCTGCTCAAACACGTGCACTACCCAGCCCAGCGTTCTCTGTAGGATGTTAATTCATTTTAAAATGTTAAAAGTTTGAGGGATCTCATTGTTCTTTTACTCTTCTGTGTCTATGATTTATTTTGCAGGAGTATAAGTCAAAACATATTTTTGGACCGTGTAAGATCTCTTTAAGATATTTTTGGTGCTTGTCCTGGAAGTATAGAATCCTTTGTATACACGAGCTAATGACAGCAGATCCTTGAGTGTTCCTGCGTTGTAACAATCGCCACTGGGCAGACAGCTGCCAAACATCTTGCAATTAATCTGATGCACGTTGGCTTTCCTATTCCTTTTCTTTCAGAACCAATGCCCTGAGGTGGAGGAGTTGGTCTTCAGCCATTTTGTGATCTGTAACGACACCCAGGAGACGCTGCGGTTTGGCCAGGTGGACACTGATGAGAACGTCCTGCTGGCCAGCCTCCACCGTCACCAGTACAGCTGGCGCTCGCACAGATCCCCACAGGTATGTGAGAAGCAGCTCACAGCACAGCGATCGTTAAGGCCGGCGGTTCACTTGTTCTGCAGTTGTGTGCCTGTGTCCAGCTATTTCTCCTTTTGGGTGGGTCTCCCAAGGACCCACGTCAGCCACACCTGACAGGAACCCAGAAACGTTGAGCGGTGGGGGCACAGTGTTCCCACCGTCCCTTGGAGAGGACGCTCTCCCGGGAGCGCAGGCGGTGGAACGGCCCGGTGGCCACGAGACTGAATCTGGACGTAGGTGTAGATCCTGGCCGGGTGTGACCTTGCTTTACTTCCCACACATCAGCTTTCTCACATGTAACATGGGGATAATAACAGTAACTGTTTCATGGGATGGTGAGGACTAAACAATAAATACGTATAAGGCACCAGTGTTTGATAAACTGTAAGCATTATGCCTTGGGTATTATTATTCATTTGTTTATTCAGATGTTTTAAAATATATTTTTATTGATTAGAGAGAGAGAGGGAGCGAGAGAGAGAAACATCAATGATGAGAGAGTATCATTGATTGGCTGCCTCCTGCACGCCCCCTACTGGGGATAGAGTCTGTAACCTGGGCATGTGGCTTGACTGGGAATCGAACTGTGACCTCCTGGGTCCTAGGTCAATGCTCAACCACTGAGCCACGCCGGCCGGGCTATTTATTCAGATTGTTACCGTGTGCCAAGCATGTGCCAGGCACTGGGAGTTCAAAGGTAATCCTCGCCTTCTGAGGGACAGCTCCTGGTCTGTAATGAAGTGAGCAGGACAACAGAATATGCCCAAGGGAGCACTGAGGAGAGACATACCAAAGGATGTCTGTTCTCCAAGTAGTGTAATTCCATTTTCCTGTCACATTCGATGGGAATAATTAGAGGGATGTGCCCCGGAGGGATAATATGAGGGTGAATTAAACACAAAGATGTGGTCTTAAATGAGTCAAAGAAACCCTAGGAAGTGCTCTCAGGAATAACGTATTTCTAACACTCGGGGTAATAAGGAAACTGTCTGCTTGTGATTAAAAGAAAGTCATTAAATTAGAGAACAAGTTTTCCCATCTGGGACCAGCTTCCATAGACCGGCTTCAGGACATGCTATGCCCTCGGGCTCCCGCTTTGCTCTCCCCCCACCCCCCCCCACCCCCCCCCCCCACCCGCCCCAGTAGCTAGATTCTGATTTCTTCCTTGCTGTTTCATGAATTGCCACACTCTTACTATAAAATTTGGAAATGTAGATACAGTACAATTCTTATTTAAGTATATTGTTTATCCAATTCTAGTTAATTTGACAGGACATTAAAACTACAAAAATCCTTTTTAGTAAAAAGTTCTTACAAATATTTTTCAAATGATATAATATTGCACTCATAATTTTAGAGTGAATGACATGCCCTTGTTTTCAAATTTTCCTCTTGAGAAATTTCCGTGTTAGAGAGTTTTTAAGTCGTTTGGTTATTTGCCTCTTATAATATAGTTAAAGGGTGTTTTGTTTATTTGTTTTAAAATTAAGTTCCTTTTTACTTTGTTTCTTATTCATTGCAAAAGTGAGAACATACAGATATATAGACCAAATAAGAAAATGACCACCTATGATTCCAGCCACCCAGACAACCTGGGTTGATACTTGTCGCCTTTTAGAGTTCTGAAAGGTTTCCATGGTGATTGCATTCACAGCAGTGAATTAGCCGTGGCAGGAAGCAGGCCTCTGAGAAGCTGCGCATGGGCTATCGTCCACTTGTAAACGGCAACCAAGGGGTCCAGGCTGCCTGTCACTACTTGAACCAATTCAGCAGAGACGGGGTTGAATCGTATATGAGCATTTATTCCAATAACGCCACCGGTATGGGAGAGCAGCAGGTCATCCACGAAAATCTGCTCTGCATCCCACCCCCACCCCGCCAGTTGGCTGGTTATATACACACGAGGGAGAAGATAGCTACATGCAGCTGGGAGCTGCAAGTGTAACAGGGAAAGGGAAGGGTAGAGTCTGCAGTCCGGCCTTCAGGAGCTCAGAGTCCAATAACAAGGTGGCAAATCTTCTGTGATGTTATAGCCATCTCAGCCCGTTCCTGGGACCGGAGAATGGTCAGCGCTCCTGAGGGGGTCAGGGTCTGGGCACAGCAACCAAATCAAAGCGTGTCCTGTCCTTGGTCTGTTCTCAAAATGTATTTTCTGAGTCATGGACCCATCGAGGCATCTCTTTACAGCCTTGCTTCATCCTCCAGTTCCCCAGGGTCAGTAAGAAAACTTCTCATCTGTAGTCAGTGAGGTGAATAATTATCAGACAACGGTGGCTCTATTCTCACTACATGCCCTTCCCCACTATCACACTGACTGTACCTGTCGCCTCGTCCCCATTCACACACAGCTGCTGGCCTCAGGAAGTGAAGCAGAGGAGGCTTACTGCCCCTCACAGCCCCCTAAGATGCATGGACCACCATGGCCCTGTTGACCCTCAGGGTTCCCCGGACACAGGAGCCCACATGGGAAGGGAGATCGTGAGAACAGCTGGCTCGGTGGTGTATGAGCCAGCTGTTCTGTGATCGCCCTTCATGTGATGGGCATACAGTGGTGGGTGGAAGGAGGCCAACGGGAAAGAATGGACGGCCACCGCGGCCTCAACACCTTTCATGTTAACGCTCTTGCACGTTTCCAAAGTCTTTTTGTATTTATCACTAATTTTGTTTTCACAGTATCCCTGTGTGCTTTGTGTCATTTCTTATGCATATTTTTAGGCAAGGAGAAAGCTAGAAATATTAAGCTAAGATAGCAGTAGAGTTGGCATCCCATATGTTTTCATTCTCAGTATAGTGTTATTTTCAAAACGTTGTCAAACTCTCCTAGGTTTTGGCAGCATGAATTGTCTGTTAGGATAGCCAAGCTGTGAGGCTTTAAAAGAAGGGCTTGGAAATCACTGTCTAATACTCCACTTTTAAAGCTAGACTAATGGGGTTCTTAGTCCAAGTAGGAATCCTTACAAAGCCTTAACTGTATTACCAAAAACAAATAATTTTTAATGACAAACTGGAGACATAAGTAAGACAGGTGTCTATTAAACTTTTTTTCTTTTAAATCTGTAACTGCAGCCTCTGGACACAAATTTTAGAATAAGCTGTGTTCATTATAATCTTAGGCTAAACTTAGATCAGATTTCTTTAAAAAAAAAAATGACAACAAACAGCAAACCACAGTGGCTCTCTCCCACAGCCACATATGCTGAAGGAAGTGTGTTTTAGGATCCTCTGAAGCCAGAGGTCTTACTGGGCCCATGGGGTCTTCATGGAATTCCTTCCATCCACAATCACAGATTCTGCTGTGTTCTAATGAAAGGTTCCATCTGAGGATCAAGAAAAACTAGCCACTTAGCTTCAAACTGCACCTGGAGGTAGTCATAGCCTCGCAAGTGAGCAAACTGTTCTCTTTTCCAGGCTCCAAGTCACATCCTGCACTGCCCAGCAGGCGTGGTTTCAGGAACATTTGTGTCTGCTGCTTATGCTACCTTGGGTGTTAGTCAATTCATAGTCGCAGGGAGGATTTCTAAAGTTCACAGAACGTAACTCCACCAAACAATGCAGCTTGGATTGCAGGGATCAAGAGAGTGGCAATGACACCTGGAAAGGTTTCAAAGAGGTCAACATGCCGTAGAACCACACAGGAGGTTGCTAACAACAGTAAGTCCCAGCAGGATGGGAAGAAACACGGAAATCCAAAGCTGAAAAACCCTTTAGAAATGAAAAGCTAAAGACTCTCCTTAGAGTTTCCAGCACACCCTCTCAGGCAGAGTCACTTAAAATGCTGGTCATCCCACAACAGTTGCTACCTTAAACAATCGGAGGGAGAACAAAACTATTTCCTAGGGAATAATTGAATCTTTTCAGCCGCACAGCCATATTTGCCACCACAAAGGGCCCTAAATATCCCAGCCCAGTAGACTTCAGATCAGGTTGTATGAGTACAATAACCAGCGAGGGATTGGTCTTCAGAGAAGTGCTTCACATTCTGTAGAGTTCACATAGGGACCGGAAGTGTGGTGTATGGACTCCTTCCCCAGAATATGGGCCGTTCAGAGTCAGGGAAGCGATGTTTAATTTACCAAACCAAGTATAGTGACATTTCCATCAACTGGGAGGATTTGTGTATAGTCTGTTTAAGTTAACGTCCTTTTTTGTTGTTGTTTAGTTCCTTTTTTTTTTAAACTTTATTGTAAACCATTGACCCCTTCTAGCCCACCTCAGCCCTTCACACATTATTATCTGTGTCCATGGGTTATGCATATATACATACAAGTTCCCACCCACCCCCGCCTTCCCTCTGAGTTAAAGTCCTTTACTGGTTAATAGAGAGCACTGTTGGCTAATTAAACTGCTTGAAATAGGAATGCTTCTACTTCATACATAAGGAACTACATTTGCTTTTACCCCTATAACATGCACAACGTACAGATTGTACATTGTTTTTGGAATTGCAGAATTCCAAATCTCAGTGACTTCATGTTAGTAAATCACGAAGCAGGGTGAAAATGTGCTATAGACAGATCTAAAGAAAATAATAAAATGTTGCTTCAAAATGGATATCCTAGAAAGTTTCATAAGCTCATGAAAAATAGCAGATATTTAAAAATGCAAAATATAACAAGGTAAGAATTAGTTTGGAAGAGCAGCAGAAGTCCCCATTACAGCATCAGATTTAGTGAAGAAAATAGAAAGCACGCATTACTTTAAGGCAGAGGCCGGCCTCCGTCTCCTGTGTGGGCTTTCAGGGCCGCAGTCTGCGTGGCAGCTACTCAGCTCTGCACAAAAGCAGCCGTAACGAATGAGCGTGGTTGGGTCCAATAGAATTTATTTATAGACGGTAAAATTTGAATTTCAGTAATTTTCACACATCACGAAATATTCTTTTGATTTTTTTCAACCATTTAAAAATGTGAAAGCCATTCTTAGCTCACAGGCTATATGAAAATAGACGCTGCACCAAATTTGGCCCACATGCCACAACTTGCCAGCCCTGCTTTAAGGCCTCCCAGTTAACAAAATTCAATACACTAACAGTTTGATATTAAATTATTTTTACTCTGATCTAAATGGTATTCCTGTCACTTGAAAACTTGGTAAAATGTTTCAGAAAGTAAGGAATGATAAGTAATAGTTTATACCTAACACATATAATCAACCTGTACTCACCCCATAGTAGTAAAATATTTTTATTGTACTCCTTCTAGGCCTGTATAGATCAAAAGTTCTCCAGTTCTCTTTTTGTATGTAAAAATATTTCAGAGTGAAATCTGATCATTTTTCTCTTATCTAAAGGGGAAAATAATGGATTTTGAGTATTATCTACTTATTTTATGGTAATCCCAACTGGCAGTTTCATTAACTAGATTATATTTCTTACTCAGTTACCACTCTCCTTTATTCATTTAATAAGTGCAAGTACTCATATATCTAGAGAAAGACATTCCTTGCCACAGTTACAATTTAGAAAATTTAAAAGCAGACTTAGGGAGGGAAATACATTGTGTTGACAAAACTGTTCAAATTGATAAATTTTTTCAGATGTTTGCCTCTTGTGTTACATTGTACGTGGCATGCATGTTACAATTTATTTAGAGGACATTCTTACACATTGAAGGTGCAATGGAATTAATGCTTCCTTTCTAGAAAGCAATTGGTAAGAGTCAAAGCTATTAAAATCATCATAACCTACTCTCAGGAAATAATTCAAATTAAAGCAAGGGTTTATACATAAAAATGTTTATCACAATTTAATTTTTATAGTATCAAAAAATTAAAAACCATTATGTTCACTTTGAGGAAAGTTAAGTAAAAATCTGGCATACCTATAAGATTAACTGTTATGGGACCTCTAAAGTTTTACATTGAAAGAGGAAGTGCTACCATAGTATAGCAGTCAGAAAAGCAGAATAAAGGTTCTGCATTTACAGAATGGCCCTTACAATATACGAACAAAGGCAAAGAAAAATAAGAGGAGATGCGTGAAACTCTTACCAGTAGTTGCCTCTGAATGGTGGGTTAAGGTGATATTTTTCACTTTATTACACTTTTATATACTTCTCAACTTTTTAAACAAGGGGTATAGATTGCTAAATCGGAGAGAAGTTAATTTAAGCATCCTGGAAAAAATTATGTGCAGACTAAGTCAGTGGCAAGTGTAATGATATATTAATTAAATAATTAAATAATGTTTTCTTTATTTCTCCTCATCTGAACTATTACAGTTTTTCTCAATTATTCTTTTAGCTACAGCTTTGCCCCCATGCCAGTCTATCTGCAGATTACTTCTTGAGTAATGTTTTGATTATTACACTTTTCTGTCCAAAATTTTTCACAGCCTCTCCCACCATCTATTAAATATTTCCAAATTACATGGCATCTAAGGCCTTCCTCAGTCTACTCACAAGCTCTCTTGTTTGCCATTATTTCTCTCTCACTATTTAGTTTCCCTCCCTCCTATTCATTTGTAAATATGTAATTTTCTTCTAAGAAACTTATTGTCTAACTAGAGGCCTGGTGCATGAATTTGTGCACAGGTGGGGTCCGGCTGGCCCACTCCAATGGGGAGGGTGGCGATGGAGAGAGGGGCTGGCCAGGGGGAGGGGCCATGGATGGTTGGCAGCCTGACCCCGCTCCCTGGTCAAACTCCTGGTCAAACACCCGGTCAAGGGGACAATTCACATATTAGCCTTTTATTATATAGGATGAGGGAATCAGAAGAGTAAACAAATTATTATAGACATGATCAGTATCAGAATATTATTGCAGTAGTTCTAGACAGGGAGAAATGATGGGGAATTGAAGTAAAACACTAACATAGGGAAGAAAAGCAAGAGATAATTCTGGGAGGTAAAAGTCCTAAAAGAGCAATTGGCCCCTTTTGTGAGGCGAGGGAGACACACAGGCTCCTGCTGGCCTTGCAGAAGCAGACTGCCTTGTTGTGACTGCCTATGCAGAGGGCCATGGGCAGGACACTGTGGGAAGCCCCCAGGACTTGAAGGAGGCCCTAATCATATATCCACAAGGCAATAAATTTTGCACCAGCCTGAGTGATCCTGGAAGGGGATACTTCCCGAATCGAGCCTCCCGATATGAATAAACCTGGGTTCCACCCCTAAGGTTAGTTAGCTGTGTAAGATTGGGCAGTTTCTTAATTCCTTGGAGCTTCAACTTCCTCTTCTGCAAAAATAAGTGAATATCTCATGAAACAACATTAAGTGCCTAGTAAAGAACTCCGCTCTCTGTAACAAAAGGTTCCTTTCCCTTTTCCCTTTCTTACCAAATGTCCAAGTGGCCATTGAACTTAAGGGTCAGGAGCTCAAAAGAATAGTATGGCCTAGAGGTTAAAAAGTTGGCCTATCATCAGTGCCTACAAAGCAGTGGATAGAGAGGAAAATGCTGAGGAGAGAGTGCCAAGAGGGCTTTATTAGTTATCTCTTGCTGTAGAACAGTGTATAGTGGTGGCACAGGCATCAGGTAACTACTGTAGACACTCCCATTCATGAAAGGAGGAAACGGGAGAAGTAGATCTGAAATCCAACCAGATTAATGTTGCAAGTTTCTTGGTTAGAATCACTCATACTTCTGCTTGGGAATAATTGTCTATGGCTCATGGCTTCAGACCCTTGGCCCAAGCCTCTGAGTCATCCATCCTTTTCCATGGAAAGTATCCTGTGTTCACACGTCATTGTTTTCTCAGGCTGCTTTCTATTCCTAGAATTTTGAAGATTCAAAGACCTCTTTACATTTTGTACTGTCTTTGTTTCTTCCATCTAAATTGGCAGTGTTTCTGCCAATATAATTCTTTAAACAATTTTGTGGATTTCTTATTAATCTTTCTTTTATCTTAATTATTTTTGAAGTAATTAACTGCTGAAATTAAACATAACAAAATACTATGGGGCTTATAAATTGCATAGAAGTTAAATATATGACAACAGCACAAAGGACTTAAAAGAGGATAAAAATTTATATTTTTGTAAAATACATATTCATATTTTAGTTGATGTCCACCATTGATATTTGTTTTCTATTTGTCCCATCTCTTCTTTGTTCCTTTGCATTTCTCTTCCTTCTTTTGAATAATTGGGTATTTTTTAATATTCCCTTGTCTCTAAGAAGAATTATGCCTTGAAAATCTTCATGAACATTATTTATGTTCTCTCTGCTTATGTCTTAATTATCAGCAATATGCTGAATCTTACATATTACTGACTGGGCCATATTACTTGCCTTTTAGTTTTTCATGTTTTCCCATCACCATTTTCCCCTTATGGCCACCTCCACCTCCACCCTAGAGAAAATCACACTCATCTATCTCTTCAAGATTATTTCTTCACCACTTTGCGATTCTGCGGACACTGTTGAGAGACATCACCCTTACGTGGCTTAGAAGCCCTATGGTTTAAATAGCTCATTGAGACACAGATTTAGATCTTTCTGAGGTCTTTAACAGTGGGCTTACAGCCACTTCCTTAGCTTCATTCCTAGACCATGCCCTGGATATGATTTTGCCTGGAAGCCATTTCTTGATTTTAGCATCACTTGCCATCTGGAAATCTGGGAATTTTGAAAATTAGTGAATCTTGGATCTTTATTATCAGATAGTTCTCTTTTAAGATTATATCACCCCTCTCGGACTTTAATATAAGCAGCAGATTAAAACCAGGAGGCATTTAGGCACTGCCTGGAAATCTCCTTAGCTAGATCACGTGGTTTATTAGGCACACTTTCTACTTTGCATGTGATAGTATTGCTAAACTCTCTGCTACTACATAACAAGGATCCCTTGTCCTCCAGTTCCCGATAACATTTTCCTAAAGTCCTCACTGGCAGCCTCCTCGAAGGCCACCAAGTTCCTATTAATACCTTTGAAGCACCTTAGACACTAACAGTCCCCAAGTCCTTCCAGTTTCTGTCCACCTGCTGCTCCAAAGCCCTCCTACATTTTAGGCTTTTGTTACAGTGCACCCCACTTGCAGATACCAAAATCTCTATTAGTTACATACTGCTGTTTAACAAATTACTCTAAAACTTGAGTACATAAAACAACAAATAGTTATTCTCAGTTTCATTAGCCAGGAGTTTGGGAGTGGTTTCACTGAATGGCTCTTGAGTTCAGAGGCTCTGATAAGGAGGTAGTCAAAACATCAGCTGGAGCTGCCGTCATCTAAAGGCTGGGTTGGGCTGGGCTGCAAGACCCATTTCTAAAATGGCTCGATCACATGGCTCTTGGCAGGAGGCCTCAGTTCTTTGCTTCACAGGTCTTTGCATGAAGCTGCTTGAGTATTCCCAGGATGTAGCAGCAGGCTTTTCCCGGACCAAGATAGAATAAGAAGCCACAGTGTCTTTTATGACCTAACCTCAGGAGTCATTCATTGTCATTTCTGTAATATCCTAGTGGTTACATGGACCAGCCCTATTCAGTGTGGAAGGGACTACACAAAGGCACAAATAACGGGCCAAGGGTCATTGGGGCTGTCAAGAAAGTGGGCTGCCATGAGGACTCATGGTAGAATGTAGGGTTTAAGCTGAGGAATGAGGTCCACTGAGGAGGAATAAGAGGTATGAGGAAACCCAAGACATAGCAGGAAAACTAGGACATAAAGGTGTTCTAAACACCTCCGAAGAAGGTGTAGAATTGTCAGTGTTGTCAGATGCCATAAGGAGATTCGGTGAGACAAGAACTGAAGAGGCCATTGCATTTGGCAATTGGGAGGTCACTGATGGCTCAAGGAAAGCATATTTAGTGACAAAATAGGGATAGAAGCCGGTGTGCAGTGGGTTGAGAGAAGCATGGGAGGTAAAGAAATGAAGAGACTGAACATGATTCTTTTTTAATCTTGATTGGGTAGTAACTAGAGAAAGTGAGGATTTTAAATGGAAGACACTTAGGCATGATCATATATAAGAAAAAATAAACAGCGAAGAGGCCAATGATGTACAGACTAAAGGAAGAAGGATTAATGTCATAAGGTATTAGAACGGAAGCAGAGGGAGGAGTCCAGATCACAGGTAGAAGGATTGACTGCGGGTGGGAGGAGTTTGTACCACTTATCTGCTGCAGCCAAACAAACCACCTGAAAACTTAGTGGCTTAAAGAAATATTAGTTCTTGAGTCTGTTGGTCAGAAATCTACAGCACTCAATCAGGAGGTTCTTCTGCTGGGCTCAGTCATGAGGCTGCGGCCAGCTGTAGGCCAGCTGGGCTGGGTGGTCCCACAGCCTCACCTATGTCTTTGGTAGTTGACAGGCCATTGGCCCAGGTGCTGTTGGTTCTCTTCCACGTGACTTTGTCAGCAGGCAGCCCAGATGGGCTCACGAACAGAGACTGCAAGCCTGTTGAGCCTGAGCTCAGAGTCATGCGGTATTTCTTCTGCCACATCCTGGTAGGCAGAGCAAGTCTCAAGATCAGGCCAGATCCAAAGGGTAAGGGACAAGGCTTCACCTTCTAGTGAGAGCTGCTGAGAAAATCTGTGACCATTTGTAACGCCCATAAAAGCCTCATACTTTGTGCAAATGTGAGGTTGGTGTGGGTTTTGCTGAAAGGAAAATGGAAAAAAAAAAAGTAGGAGGCTTTAAAAGAGTGATTTTCCACAATATCTAGTCCTGTATCCTGCCCATAATAGGCATTCAATAAATCTTCACAGAACATATAAGTGTTCAGACTTCTCATAACATTTCAGACATTTCTCACAAACATACACAAAAAAGCTTAATTATCTTAGTATGAAAATTATAAGCAACATTCTTTGCATCATGTTGGATGATGTTGTGTATTCTATATAGGCACACAAAAATAGGTCCTCTGATCTCAAAATGTGTCCTTCAGTTTACGGTCAGTGCCCTGGACTCTGGTCTCCCCACCTCAGCCCTTCGGCCTCCCAGTGGCCTCTGGGATCGTAAGGACAGCGCTACGGGAGGGGATTAGCAGTGCACTTCAGGCGAGACCATCCTCAGGTCCACATGCATGTCTAACTCCCCACTTTGGTTTAACTGTGAAAATTTCTTATTTATCATACATTGGACATGCGTTGTACAATTACCAAGTATTATTGAATTTAAAACTACATCAAGTTAAATTTGCCATATATTGTCTCTATCTGTAGTCATGGAAGTAGGTTTCCAGAAACCTGCAGTGTCACCCTGGCTATTGTGTGGGCAGCTCTCCGCAGGTCCACTTGGGGAGGAAGATTGTGTGCCTTCCCTCCCCAGTGGCAGTCGCAAGCTGCTTATTGTTGCTGACAGTAAGATAGCTAAAGTCCGCAGTGAGGCAAGCAGTGCCTGGGACCATCTGGCACGGATTGCAATCCAAAATATTCTGTAAACACTGACTCCAGTTGAATACCCGAGACCAGTGACCATCGGCTGCATTTTTATTTCCGTTTTAAGCCGTAATGAAACAGCAAATGGAAGGCTGTAGACGCAGTTCCTTCACCTTTCTCAGAATATTTCTAGTTTTATAAGAAGGCCCAGTTTTATAAGAATGTTATAGTATACATTCTCTGAGGAAGGTTATAGGGCCTTGGGAAATTACCAGGAGAAGTGAATGGGCCTGACAGTTTGGGTCATGAAGTAGCTGGTGGATAGAGCATCTTTGTGATTTCTTCACTATCTGTTGGGAAATATATTGACTCTATTTAAGTGAGAGGCAGAAGTTTGGATTGAGGTTTGTTTTTTTTCTATATATTTCAAAGTTTCTTTGTGAAAATGGTTTGCAGTATGACCTCGTTAAGACTTGGTAAGGTCTGTCACAAGAAATGGCAAAGATAGGATTGTGTTAGGGCACTTTATCCATCACAGGCTGGTTTCTGGGGTTTTCTACAAGCTTGCATGAAAGGGAGTGCCTGGGGATTATTTCAGCTGCGAAGCACCCAGAGGAATGACTGCTGGTGCTGCTAATGGCCTCTCTGTCCCCCACTGGCAATAAATTCTAGATACTGAAATACAGCTTTGGAGAAAAGTATACTGAAGATTCCTTAAGCTTTTTACAAGACACTCAAAGGCTTTTCACAAGCCAGTGCTCTGCTAATGTGAATTCTTGATGTCTAAACATAAAGTTCCTTTACGAAACTAATTTTAAATGTGAATTTTAATACAGAGTGCTTGGGGAAAGGGAATGCAGCTGGACCATTAAAGCATGGTATTTTGCCATTTTTAAGTAATGGGAAATACTGATCAAGAATGTTATAAAGATTTCAGCGTACATACTGTGATTGTCTTTCATCGTCACCTATTACCACAAGTCCATGCAGCAAAAGCATTAAGTCCGTTAAAGACAATGGCATCCCTGTTGTTCTGGGGCACGTTTTAATTATTTCCATGCTGACCAGGATATTGAAGAGCTTATTATCTAAAGGTCAGAGTAATGCCCAAGACATGGCCAAGCCCAAGAGTCTCAGATGCATGGAATGTTGGATGACTTCATAGTTACGAAATTATTTCATTTCTCATGATAATTCCCGACTTGCCAAGTTAGTGAATTTTAAGAACTCTGAGAACAGATTTTAAGATAAATGTGAAATAATCCATACTTTTGGAGTCCAGGACTTCCCTTCAGGCATTAGTTCATGTTTGACTTGCTTGACTTACACTTGGGGATAAAATGAGTTAGGACAAGGTCTTCGATACCACATTCCCTTACAGGGAAAGCAAACCCACTTGCACAACGTTGGCTGGCTCATGTTTCTTGTTACACAGGCTCTCAGAAGCAGCGGCTGCCACGAAATACTTTATTTAACCTTTATACAAATGTTTTCTTAGTATGGCAAGGCATTTTGGTTCAATGAAAATAAATAACTAAAATTTTTTTATTTCTTTCATATCCATCTGTTGACTGCTTTTTGCTAATTAAAATTTAGGGATAACAATTAAAATTGTCTAAATTGCCATGATGACTAAAAATAAAGATTGCACGAAACTACTTGATCTTTTCTTAGGACACATGTTGGCTGGCCTGCCTTCTACTTTACACTAAGCTAAATTTTGCTGAATGACTAATGTTACATTTAAGAGATATTTCAAAGAAAGTTTTGTTTGACACTTTGGCTGGGTGTCTCTATTGTTTATATTTGTATTTAGTCAAAATTGGTTTTCAAACAAAACCTGACACTTGGGCTCAGAAACTCAAATATGCATCCAAATCTGAATGATGATCAAAGGGGATCTATCTCCAGTTGCTTATCTTATTGGCTTCCATTTCTCACCTAAATTATTCTTTATCATTTCCATCCAACATACTCTTATCTCTTCCACTGAAGAGTTGGTTCCAGCCAAGGGTTTGACGACCACTGACTATCTTTCTGTCAAGAAAGTGTATCTACGTGGTACCAAATCTCCTGCTGATAGTTCAACTCAATTAAGCAATTAAAGTTTTTATTTATTAAAGAAAATATGAATTATGTTATTCTATTTTATAGACACACCATCCTTTTCTGTACACACGCATACACATATCAGAGCCCTCTGTGGTAGTGTCAAGGTGAATAATCTCAAAGACTGTCACACAATTCTAAATATAAGGGAGCTATTGGCATCACAATTCATATATTTTCAGTTGTGTATCATTGAATATAGGGGTGCTCACACCCTTTCGAAACATGAAAACAATACATGTGTAATGTGAAATGACCTCTTTAAAATAAGCCTATAAATATATATCATTTTATACTTTTTTACTGTATGCAGTTATATCTGATTTCATAATCGATAGGTTCCATAAAGTTATATTTTAAAAATGAATTTGCTCATTAAATCTTTTTGCAAAAATTTTTGTAATGTTAATTATTTTTTCCTAATTTAAATAGTTTCAGTTTAGATAATTTTAAATAAAGAATACCCATTAAGCACCCCATTGTTTTATTGATAATGAATAAATCAAGTGTCACTACTATTCACCCTACTGTTGCCTCTTTTTAAATTTACTTTTCTCTAAGTATGTCCATCTCGGCCAGAGATTGAAGAGACTAATGCCTGAACAGTGAAAAATATGTCATTGGTGAAAAATTAGTATTTTTTATTTCGAAAAAGATTATGATTTGGTTATAGATATGTTGAAACATGTATTGAGCCTTAATGTTTGCTAGAAATGTGTGACATTTGACATTCTATTTGCCCACAGAAATTCAAATAATTTATTGGAAACTATATGGTGAAGTGACACAATGCACGGTTTTAAAGCTATGAAGACTTAGAGATATAAGATATCAATAGCATTATTTCTTTTTTATAGTAATTATGAGTATATTGTTTTTTGTTCATACCCATGACATTTTCTCTCATATTTCTTCATCTATTTGTCATTTTGCTCTGCATAATTATAAAGGTCTTTAAGTCTTTTTCTTAAAAAACTTGCTCTGCTTCTATCATTGTAGATTGTTATTCTGCAAATGAATTTTTTCCTTGCTTTTATTTCTTATCTAATTCCTTTATATATCATTTAGTGTTTTTAATCTCAAACTGTTTTCCATTTACATGAGACTGTTCTTTCCCCTCAATATTTTCATACAGTTTTATAGAAATCATGTAATTTTGCATACTTTAGAGAAAACACAAAATGTTCCTGGTATTTTTTTCCCCTGAATTCTGCGACAGGGTGCTTACTTTAACTAGTCTCTTCTTCACCTCATTTTTAAAGGATGATACTCATTCTCCTTTGCTTTGCAGTACTTTTTCATAGGTCTTTGGCTTCTTTTCATTTTATTTCTATTGTTTATTAATGACTAAAGGCCCAGTGCACAAAATTCGTGCACAGGTAGGGTCCCTCGCGGCTGCTGGCCAGAGCCTTCCTTTGTTCCGTGCCGCCCCCTGGTGGTCAGTGCACGTCATAGTGAGCAGTCGAACTCCCGGTCAGTCGAACTCCCAAGGGGACAATTTGCATATTAGCCTTTTATTATAGGATTGAATTAAGTGGATAACCCTGCGCTAGACCTTGTTATCAGCTGAGCAATGGTGAGATTTCTATTATGTCTCCAGCCACTGGGCAGATGATAAAGTCAGTTCCTCTTTTCTAGCTGGCATTAGCTAATTTTTTTCAACTATACAGCAGTAAAAGCTTCTTCACATTCTTTCATGCTTCTCTGATATCCTGAATTGTTCAAATTCCTGAACAACTACAATTTCTTCATTCGCAGATACTGTTTTTGTCGTTTTTCCTGACTATCTTGTGGCAAACACTCATAAAAAGCAACAGGGTGCTGCTCAAATCTGTTGTTTCCAGAGAGCTGCCAGCTTCCGGTAGACAGTCCCATAGTGGGGGACATAGGGAATGGCATTATTTCAAACAGCCCAGCAACTGTCATTTACTTCATTTCGGTGTCTTTAATACTTCGGTAAGGGGTTGGGTACAAAAAGAACCACTCCAAGTTAGGCTGTTGCCTGCGTTTGTTTATCAGAAATCACAGCCCTGCGTATCTTTTACTCTGTTTCAGATGCGTCTTTTTTCATGTTGTTTCTTTGGGTAAGTAAAATACGCTTTCTGGTCAATCTTTTCACTTCCCCAAGCTGTATATCTCGAGTCCCACAACAGTTGTTTCCTTCCTCTCATAAAAATTTGCAGTATAAACTTTTTTCTTGTTAAATATCTGTTTCTCTCACTGTAGTGTGAGAATTTACAGTGCAAGTAATGTGCCTCACTCATCTATATTCACCATGTGTAGTACTGTCAGTTGGCTAATGGTAAACATTTAGATGTGGATCCTAAAAATGTTTGATAAATTGAAAAACAAACAAACACACACTATTGCCCCTACGGAAAAACTCAAACTAATTACATGAAACTGCTCCAGGAGTCAAGTCAATGGCAATAGAGCAAGTCTGGGAGGAGCTTTGGAGGTTGCCGAGGTGAGCAGGGGAGCCTGGCACCAGTAGTAACATGCCCGCCCTGCAGAGGGAAAAAGGACAGTGGCTGGCGTGTGGGTGGCTTCACACAGGAAGCTGTTTTTAAAATACAAACGTACCTTCTTACTGGAAATGCAGGTTCCGAATGCTTCCTACTAGACATTTTTCATCTTAATAACATTAATTTTATCTGATTGCAAAATAATACATATTTCTAGTATGGAATTTGGAAAATACATAAAAGCACACACACAAAAAGAGATTTAAAACACATAACCCCAACACAAGATAGCACTGTTAGCATTCTGGCATACTTGTAGCCATTTTCTCCCTTAAGAGTGGGCATATATACTTTTTGTTCATTTTACAAAAATGGGATGCCTACTGCACATAGTCTTTTGTAACATGCTCTTTCTCAGTTAACCTATTGCTAATTGACATTGGTGATGTTTTTTATGCTGTGAGTTTTGTCAGCGGCCTGAAAGGATTCCACAGGAGAGGTATGGTTAAGAATAGAGGCTGAGTAAGCACACCTCCATTCAAAGCTTATACCTTGCCCTCCCCAACACTGAGGCCCTGGACATGTCACTCAATCTTTCTGTCTCTTAGTTTGTTTTTTCATCTGTAAAATTAAATAAAAGCATCTACCTTATAAGATTTTTTAAGGAATGAATAAGACAGTATATTAAAAGCATCTTGTGCTTGGCACATAATATGTGTCCGGTAAGTGAGAGTTGATATTGATTGTACTATATTTTATTTGGCCAATTTCCTGTTAATGCCACATTCTTATTATTTAAAAAATGCTAGAAAAAAACATACATCTAGATAAATCCTTGCACATGTCTATAATTATTATCTTAGGATAAATTCCCATGTAGAATTGATGAGTCAATGAGTATCTAAGGCTTGTGATACAAGGATCCCTCTCCAGCTACAATTTTCATTGTAACCCACATTTTGTGAGTTTGCTAGGTTTCCCTCTTGCAGGAGGCTGTTTTATGCTGATTGTACGGTATTCGTGGCCTTCATTGAATTCAGTCTTGAGGGAAAACCTATAAGCACTCATTTTGTAGAGGAGTAAATTTCCTGACACGTGTGTAATGACAGTGACTCCTCCGTTATATTATCTCGTAAAAGATTCAGCTGGGAAACTTCCTTTCTCTTTCTCCTTTTTCTTCCAAAGTATAATGCATCAAAAGAGTCCATGTTGTCCACTGGAATATAATTCAATTTGACTTATTTCCACTTTATCATTCTTTTATGTGTGAGATTGTGTTCTATAAATGTAAAACAATATATAGGGTCCTAAGACTCCAGTATTGAATCAGGGTGACACCAAACATTAACCATTATCAGAAATTTTTCTACTTCGTTCTTAGCATTATTTCCAGTACTCTAAACATCCTAAAATTCAACTGCCTTGAAAAAACAATAATGAGCAACATAATTCATTTTCTTTTTATGTTAATGTGTTGGTGTGAAATATACAATCAGTTTTATGCATTTCAAACAAGCAATTTTACTTTAATCTATTGAATTTGATCTGTAGCTTTTCAGGTGTAATTTTAGATAGACAAAGAAAATTTATATTTTAACTTAATTTTCACTCATGGTACTCACCTAGTGTACCATTAGGGGTCTACTTTATGCTTTAAACATTACGGTATCTGAATTATGGATCAGAGGGCTCTATTAAAGGCCATTCAAAAATAGGGTCTTTTCTCAATATTTTGATTTGATATTCATTTTATGGTAATATTTTATGTGAAAATATCACTACTAATGTGTTTGCATATTTACTTTGGGGTATTGTTTCTTAATTCATTTATTCAATACTGTGCATTGAGCTCTTGGGATACAGTGATAAGTTTCAAAGTTAAAAAAATATGTTGCCTAAGCTTTAAAATATTAAAATACACTATATATTTATGTAATAAGTATATATAAATATAATGGGTGTATATATATTTTTTTTCAGTCATTTATTTCATCTGGATAACATATTCGGGGGTTTTTTTCAGAACTTGTAAAATTTCTATAAAGGATACAATGGATTGGGAAAAGTTTTGAAGTTCTTTAGCTTTTCATTTTTTTTAAGAACATCACAAATTACTATATAGTAAATTGTTATAAAGTGGAAAACAATGCAAATGAATCTGAAGACAAATTTTTAATTTATAATCATTAGGTAGAAATAATCTTGATAATAATTTAAAAATAATGAAATAAAGTTCACAGAAAAGTATCTGGTTCTTTCATTTATAATTAAGATAATTTTTAAATTTTTCTTAACTATCCTCTTTCTCTTCTTTGGTACACACTGTTTTCCTAGATTTTGTAGATTTCATCTTGTTTTCTTTCCTCTGTAATCTGTCAATGTGGGAATTCTCCCTTCAGACATGACTGTGGGTGGTCCTGAGAGCTGGTCCCCAGTCTCCTGATCAGTAATTTCGTTTTCAGCTTTATTTTGTATTGGAGAGGAAAAATGAGTGAAAAGCTGTATATACTCCGATACGAGGTCTTCAGTGGAAAAACTATGAATTTAGTCTTGTTGCCAGCACAGCATTGGGGGCTGGGTGGGAAGAGGAAGAGGAGAGGGATCTGCTGGAAAAAATGAAAATGTAGCCCCTTGGGACCTTCCATCAAGTGTGGCCACTGTACAACCTGCCTTATTGCTTAGTTTCTGTTTCCATTGAAAAGTTCAAACAAGAGTAGTTCCTATTTGATTTTTTTCCCCAATGGAAAATATTATTTACTAGCTAAGTAGTCCAAAGAGAATGAAAAGCCTGGATAGGAAAGACGGTAGGGGAACTGAGTAAGGGAAGTTGAATAGAAAAGAGGAGAAAGGAAATATCCAAATGACTTTTAAAAACAACAACAACATAAAAATACCTTGGGCTCCAGGCAAAAGGGATGGTGATATTTTGCTAAGCCCACTGCTTTCTCTCTCCCCTGTTTCTGGCCTACATTGCCTGTCATCCTGACTATTTTTTTAAAAATATATTTTATTGATTATTTACAGAGAGAAAGGGAGAGGGATAGAGAGTTAGAAACATTGATGAGAGAGAAACATCGATCAGCTCCCTCCTGCACACTCCCTACTGGGGATGTGCCTGCAACCAAGGTACATGCCCTTGACTGGAATCGAACCCGGGACCCTTCATTCCGCAGGCCGATGCTCTATCCACTGAGCCAAACCAGTTAGGGCTGTCATCCTGACTATTGCCCTCTTACCTCCACACTATACTCTTACCATTCTGTCAATACATTGCTCCCCTATACAGAAGGCTTCGGTAGCTACCCCCTGAATTCCTGAAAACACCAATTCCTTAGCTTAGGAAATCAGTGCTGACCGCAATCTAGGTCTGTCTGTCTGACTTGACTCCTCACTCTTTTTTCATGTTCCCTTTCCTCCAACCAGTCGAGGCTATTAACTTTGCCCCAGGTATACCTTCTGACTTCCACATACCAGATTGTCCCTTTGGCCCAGAAATGGACTGTCATCTTTGCCAGCTGAAATCCTACCCAGACTCTGAGACCCAATTGCTTCATGAAGCTCTTCTAATCACATCAGCCTAGAAGCCCTCCTTTCTCTAGACTCCTGTATCATTTTGTACCTCTCCTAATGTCTCTTATTAGTTATTTGCACATGCCTTATTTTCCCTATAAAACCTTAAGCTTCTTGGTCTCTTCCTTGAGCTCTTCCTTATTTTCTATATAGTGTCTAGCATCATGCCCTCCTTATGGTATCTGAGTAAGAAAAATATATTGGATAAATGATGGAAGGAAATCTCATTAGGATCAGCTAGGCTAACACGAAGTTCAAATGTTTATGCCTGGTTTTATAGTTTCTTCTTGCTTGATGTCCGTGGGTATCTGCCTCGTGCCCAAGTCAATGACACCACAGGAAGGAGGACAAGGAAAGCAGGCCTGCTGAATTCCCTTTTGTAGATTTCCCCTCAGGAATGTAATTCCTGTCCTCATAAATTATACACATCTACTTGCCAATGATATTTAGATGCTTTTTAACAGTAGATCAAACATTGCAAATATTCTACTGGTGATGCATGTGGGAAGAAGTGTTATGTTTTTCTCCTACTTAACTTTTCTGTGTGAACTAAATCCAAATGAATCTGAATTTTTGTAATTCAAAGAAAATACTGCGCCAACATTTTGAGAACCACTAGCTGCCAAGTGAAACCTGACAGCATATTCCTTGGTGACATCCAGTCATTAAACGCTGTGTACACAGAGTGAGCAGCTGCCTAAACTGCGCTCATATGCAAATGTGAACACTCCTCAATTAAAATTACATGGTGTACATTACAGTTTCTTTAGAAGCTATGAAATTTTCAAAATTAAATATAGTTGAGCTCGACCTTACGTACCTTGCCTTTTTTTTTTTTTGTCATTTCCAGCTACTAGTCTCTCCAAAGAAAACAACTTTCTTGTTTCTTTTAGTTCTGTGTGTGCCCGAGCTTTTTTCCCAGTCGCTGCTACAAAAACTGAAATGGTTCCAAACATCACTATTGTTTTTTCTTTTTTTCTGTAACTAATATTTAAATATCAACTTTATGGTAGAGTGCATATAAGACCAAATTTTCCCTAAAGGTATTTATTGTCTAGAATGGTGTTTTTCGGTTTGTTTGTTTGTTTGTCTGAATGGTAGGTAGCCTTTTGATGACTGGCAGTTGTGTGGAGGAAGAACTGGAGTGGGGCCATATTAAAAGCTGGGAAATGAGTTAGATTTCTGGGAAATGAGTTAGATTTTTAAAAATGTTTTATTAAGATATATAAAAAACAAACCAAAAAAAAAAGCTCTTAATATTTCACCAAAGACCTTGGGAAAATGTTTTTATGATTAAATGTATGGATTTTATTCTTTTTTTCTTTTTAAATACATTATTTATTATTGATAGTATTACAGATATCTCCCATTTTCCTCCCCTTTACCCCTTCCCTCCCAGCCTTTATCTACCCACACAGGGAAATTTTTTTAATTTGAGTACTTTATAAGTGCTCCTCTTAATGCTAAAACTGAAAAATAATCTTTTCATCTTTTGTTATTATGACAATTCCCGTGCAAATCTTTAATATATTTATTTTAAGGACTGATTATGATAGCTCTTATAGAATGTTTTCAAAGTTTTATTCATTCTGTTAATTGGGAAAATGTTTCATGCACTTAGCCTTTGGTTAACTTTTAAAAATTTATATGTGATATAAAAGAAAATATTAAGTTTGTATATCATGTAAATGTTTTTCCTAAAATGTCCGTTTTATTTTCTTATAGTAAATAATCACAGGGAACATTGTTTATTTTCATATAAACATGTGTCCTAAAGAAACAGTAATTATTACGTTGTTTTGGAATACTTGCTCAGACTGATTTTCTTAGTTGCATTTAGTGGGTGGGAGTGAAAATGGAAAATATTTGATGACCATGAAAGAAATCTAAATATTACCAAAAGCAGCAATACTATATGAATAAATATGAATGTGAATCAGGAGACTCAAATGGTGAAAGTTACAATAAATACATACTAGAAAAAATAAAAGATATTTTCTATACATTCAAAATGTTGAAGGTGTTTCTGATTTGATATATGTGACCTCATAAGGAGAGTGTATTAAATAAACTGCATAATCAAATTGCTATTTTGTTCTTTATCAAAATAAAAAAATACAGAATGGCAATTTGGGTCAAAAATAATGCCACAAACCAAATTTAGCTTTAATTACTATCTAGCCAAAAGAAGGAATAAACTATCAGCCAAGACCAAGGCTCTTTGATCTCACATTTCAACCTCCTTCTCCCCCACATGAATGAAGTGGTCTTTTCTCAAATGTTCAACAGGCCTTTTACCATTTGATCGGACAATTATTTTTAAAAAGGTTTAAAATGTGATCTGGAAAACCACATTGACTCTATGTGGCATATTTGCTATTCTTAGCCTGGTGGAATAAGCTGGAAGTGGATGAATAATGCAGGTTAGAAAGAAAACAGATGCTAAATATTACCAATAGGAAGGTTTTCCAGCAAGGAGACGTTCATTTTAGGACGAGATTTTTGTTGGCACTTTGGCATTATGACGATTATTTTTTTCCCTCCAGCTGTTACACATCTGTATCGAAGGCTGGGGCAATTGGCGTTGGTCAGAGCCCTTCAGCGTGGACCATGCCGGGACTTTTATTAGAACTATTCAGTACAAGGGTCGAACTGCCTCACTCATCATCAAGGTTCAGCAACTCAGTGGAGTGCAAAAACAGGTAAGTTCCCTTGTGTTTATGACCCACACAGCTCTTAGTCGTTGGATGTTGGATGTAATTAATGGAAGGGAAACTTAAAGAAATGGAAATAACAATAAAGAGAATCACAGTGATATGCCTAGTTACACCTACTGCAGCCCTGCACCTGAGCACTTAGTAAGTGCTGTCGATGGTCCCGATGATGATGGAGATGGCTCAGACCCCCTTGTCCTTGTCTTTTACAAGAGCTGCTAACGAGCAGTAAAATTTACTGATTTTCGTTTCACCTCTTCTCCCTGTCACCACCTACCTCTGGTGGAGGTGCTAATGAGCTGTGAAATGGCCAAAAGGCCTTTATTGAGAAAGAAAAAAAAGCGAAGAGTGAAGGGACCCTAGATAATCCCCAGTGGATGACCAGGACTTGGTTCTCATAATGCAGTCATAGTCTGGGAGGAAGCGTTGACGCCCGGGCTGGGTCTCCAGCCTTCTTTCCTAGGAGTCCATGCTCACTGCAGTAAAAACCCACTGCAGTCTAGCTCTTGGCATATAAAACCTCAGCTCTCAGCACATATTTCTACGTATTTTATAAAACTTCCTTTGGGCTGCTTTTGAAGTTCCAAGACTGCAAAGTGGGGGGAAAAGTATCTGACACTTTTTTGTGTTCTTAAGATGTGAAAATGTGGTTTTTAAAAGATGTTTCTCAAGCATGGAGCATATGACAAGAGTAGAAAGAAAAAAAGGAAGTATGAAAATCTGAAAGCTGGCTTCACTGCCCACAGTATAACTGGGCTTGTCATGCGGGTTTGAACATACACTTCTGCATCTTGATTGTAACAGTCTTTCCAGAACGTAGTGAACTGAGGACATGATAGCAGCAGCTCCCAGCCCCGGAAACAGAAAGGGGGAGCCTCCCTATGGAGCAGCAGGGCTACGCCATTGCTGTTTGCCAGGGGTGAGCAGGAAGCAACTGGTGAGGTGAACAGGAGGACCCACACGGTATTCCTGGCCCACACCTAATCAGGTCGCACCTGAATTGCATGTTACTATTGTGGGCAAAAGAAGTGAAATGAGAACTATAACCGAGGCGTCTCAGAAGTGAAGCATAGAGTAGTCTCCCCAGTCACCTGATGGCTACAGTGGAACTGGGTAAAATGAAAGGTACTAAGTATGTGACACAATCTGCTCTTAAATTACAAATTGATGTAAACCTAACAACGTACGCAACTAATAGTAAGTGTGAAGGGAATTTAGAGGTTTCACTAAAGCGGTATGACTTGAGCTGGACGTTGTAACACATGGAGAATGTGGGTGAAGGGAGGGCATTTCAAGTAGACAGGGGACTGCCTAACTAGTGTGAATGTTGAGCTGGAAAGTCATAAGAACAAGCAGCGTCACTGACTCCCATCTGCCCTCAGAACTTTCTTACATGGATGTGCTCTCAACAAATACCTCCCCCTCATGCAGACCGGTTTTCTGACTCTGTCACTCACGATCTTCCAAGAATGCCTATGCACCTCCTCATTCACCAGCGTGCCTGAGAAATGGTCCTCCAGCATCTGTTTGAATACTCCAGACGATGAGAGGTTCATGCTCTCACACAGCAGCCCTTCCCGTTGCTTCTAGCTATTAATGAGGGGTTTTTTTCCTAATTTTTAGTCGAAATCATTGTCATTCAGCCAGTTTTGACCATTCCTCAGAACTTGTGAGGTGGACACAACAGCCACACACCTTGTTGTGAGGACGCCCCTCTGCGCCTTCAAAAGCTGGAGGGAAGCGAGGATGTTTTCCTACTTTCCTTCTCTCTAGGCTAGTGGTTCTCGAGCTGAAGAGTATATCACAATCCTTGGGGACTTAAGATAGATTCCTGGTCACACTCCCACGGGACCAGGTCCAGGAACTCTTGGTGTGATGTGCTCATTTCTAACAAGTTCTCAGTTGGTGATGTTTCTGGTCCGGGGGCCATGCTTTGACCACACAGCTCTGTCTGACCTTCCCCAGTTCATTCACCTCTTGTGCATGAAGTTGCTGGGCCATCTACCAACTAGTGGAATGGCAGGGTCCTTCTATGAAGAAATGGTTTCCGTGGTAGGTCCTGGTGGTTAAGGCAGTTGGCTATGTGCCCTTGCTAGCTGTGTGATCTTGCCAGTTATTTAACCTTTGTGAATCACTGTCCTCATCTGTAAAATGGGGATAGTAATAGTGCCGTCCTCAAGAAGTTAGTGGGAGGATTAAATGAGTTTTTACATGTAAAGTCCTCACAACACGTCTGGCCCACTGTCGTAACCCAGCAAGCTTTCGTTACAATAACAATGATGAAATACTCCTAGGCAGGAGTGGCACCAGTTAGACTTGTTTTGTTTACTCTAAGTCTCTCATTCTTTCATGCATATTACATATTTTCAAGGAGTGACATTAAATTTCAGGGATAAATGAATATATATAATGTTCCGGAGCAGATATGACACACTACAATAGTTCACCACAAATGTTACCTGTTTCTTTTTTCTGATTGTAAAAGATTTCCCATAACTAGTACCTATTAACCATGTGATCTTAGACACATTTCTTAATCTTTCCATGTTTTATATTCCTTTTGTAAAAGAAAGCACCCAGAAAATATTAGTTCACTTTTGTTATTTTTGTATTAACTGTTATAAAATATTTCTAAAACCACAGATAGTCTAATGAAGAAAATAAAAATTACCCATAATTCAACCACCCAAAGATAAATACTATTATTACTTTCATGTATTTTTTCTATGTAGATGCTTTTAAACAACTTGAGATCTGGTTATAATAACAATTTTTCAACTTCTTTTTTTCCACTTAAAACATAATTCTTCTCATGTTATCTAAAATTCCTGAAAATTTTCTTTGAATGGTTGCATATTAATTTACCATATGATACATTGAAACAGCATTTTCTTGTTGTTGGGTTTTTAGATAATTTCCAATTGTCACTATAATAAATACTTATAAATAAATATCTTTGTGTATAAATAGATGTCTAAATTTCTGAGTCTATCCCTAATATAATTTGCTATAAAATTTAATTCCTTGAGCAAAGTATATGAATGTTTTTATGGTACTTGATGCATATTCCCAAACTAAAAACATGTATTTTTATTCTTTAACAAAAATTCATTGTTTTGTCTCACCAAATTCTTGTTAGGGCTACACTAATCTTTTAAATATATGTTTGCCCCAAAACTTCTGCTGATTTTCTTAGTTTTCAAACTAAGCATTTTTTTCTTTATTGATTAAGGTATTACATATGTGTCCTTATCCCCCCATTGCCTCCCCACCCCCCACTCATGCCCTCACCTCCCTGGTGTCTGTGTCCATTGGTTAAGCTTATATGCATGCATGCAAGTCCTTTGGTTGATCTCTCCCCCTTACCCCCACCCTCCCCTACCTTCCCTCTGAAGTTTGACGGTCTGATCGATGCTTCTCTGTCTCTGGATCTGTTTTTGTTCATCAGTTTATGTTGTTCATTATTTTTTTAAAAAAAATATTAATATAAAGAGGGGTTCAAAACGTAACTAACAAAAATAATTTCCATACATTTCAAGTTTAAGGAATTCTTTTAATCATTCTTTGCATTAATGTCAAATACTAGTATACATATTTTAAGACATCTGGTGCCAAATGACATTTCAGAATTTTTCCAAATGTTATTTGTACTGATTAATGTTGGTAATCATCTTCTGTGGGGACTGCCTCTCACACTTTTTTCTGCTTCTACCCTATTTATAATCCATAATCCTAAAAAAAAAAAAAATAGAATCTAGCCACACAGAAAAGTCCTATTGGAGAGCAGTAATGAAGCGGGGCAGCCTTCACCTGTCTAAAGGGACGCGTCATCGTCTCCCAGAGGAGCTGGAAGTCCCTTTCACATCCCCACTGTTCAGTTATATTTTGAATGTTAGCATTTCTTGTAGTCAGGTGAGATTGAGCGCTATGTTAGAGCCATTTAAAAACTTAGCAGGTTGTGAAACGTGGGACACAGAAGCAGCAATTTATTTAACTTGGAAAGAAGCAAATGGCGAGTGGTTAATACTGAACCTGGGTGATACTGAAAGGTTCAGCAGACCACCGTGCCAACCTCAAAGGCACCGCTGCGGGTATTGAACTTGTGAAAGACCTTTCTAGTCAGTGTTTTTTTTAATCAGTCTCTCTCTCTCTCTCTCTGTGTGTGTGTGTGTGTGTGTGTGTGTGTGTCCCTCCCACCTCCCTCTCTCCCTTTATACTTCTCCCTCCTCCCCTCCACCACCACCACACACACACAAGCAAAAATTTAGTGTCTTTTTAAATTGGATTTATTATTTTATTGTCAGGGTAGATTAATTAACATTGAGATTAGCTCTAGTTCAAGTACATCAGAGACACAGATTTCCTCAATTAGCCGGGTCAGGGAGGAAGATAGGAACCAAGCCTTCAGAAGAGTTTCGTGGATGCCTGCCTCCCTGTCTCTTGGTTTCTTTCCTTCTACTCAGCCTGGGCCTGGGAATTTGCAATAAACTGCAGCTGCCTAATTACGAAGCCCTACTGGGGGAGATGGTCTACCTTGACCACATTACTAGGCCCCTGTGTAATGGAAAATTGACTGGTGCTCTTCTGAGCAGTGACTTTTGGTTATGGTCTGTACCCCACCTTTCCTCTGCCCCTCGCATTTCCCCACTGAATGACAGATTCCCAGGCACTTTGTACAGCTACTCATGCACACGGATTTGCTTCCATGTTTCCCACCCCCTGATGGAGCTTCACCACTCTAAAACCTTACATGTACGTGTGTATGTCTGTGTAGACATCGGTATCTTTATCCATACACTTTTAATCATGGCTGAGATATCATTTTCCAGTGCATCTGGTGCTCTGGAGTCCTTCTTTAATATCGCTATTCTCCTTGGCACTGATCTAATAAGAGTTCTGAAACCTGCTAAGTACAATCATATGTGGAAATCTTCAGTACACATCTTTGTGGCTTTGGGGAAAGAGGGGAATTAGTGTGAAACCTGGAAATGTGTATTAAAGAGAAACCCTACATTTAAAAAATTAAGTAGCTGTCTTCAACTGATAAATTAATCTTGAAATTCTAACCATAATGTTCAAAATAAAGGCCCTGTAAGTGTTGCCACTTTGAAGAAAAGCAGACGTGGCTGCACGGAACCCTGCGTGGGAGCCGCACGCAGAGGCCAGGAGGAGCAGCCGTGCTGGATGCCCCTCACCCAGTGGCCTTCCCTCCTGGCCACTTTTAAAGGTTTTCTTTTTATCAAATTTGAAAGCCTGTTTAACAGGCTTTTTAGTTGAAAATGAAACTATAAAAACCCACCAAGACGATCTCTGTCTTTAAACAAAGTGAGTCCCAGATGGTTGCAGAGATGCTGTGGTTTCTGTGAGAGACAGTGAAATTCTCCCCAACCTCCTGGGGCCCAAAGGTTCTGAAGCAAGAGAGCCGTGGTGCATGGCCAGGCTGGCTCATCCAGAACGCGAACTGACTTCCGTACGGCCTCAGAGCTCTCGAATGTTTGCTTAAAGTTGGGTGATGCTGTGGCATCAAAATAGTCATCGTGAATGTGTGTTAACCCCTCGCATACACTAAAGAAAAACTTGCCTCCTAATTTAGGACCCATAGTTCAGTTGAGTGTTATGTTAGCTATTGTGAAAACACTGTTTTTGTTTTAAATATATATATAATGGCCAGAGTATCTAGGGGAAATATAACAGTTAAGCACAGCTTGGTTTTCACAGATGTATTCCTTCTAAAGAAAACAAAGGAATAAATCGTTGGAAAATAAATGTTTAAGAAAATGCTAAACCTCACTATTCAAATAATGCAAGTTGAAACAACAATAACAATTTTTCTTCTGTCAATACAACAGGTTTTGGGGGGTAACATTACAGTTCTTAAATAGTTATTCATGTTTGTGTAAGTAATAGTTCATTAAAAACAATGGTTACAAAATATTCTTAGTGACATAGCAAAAAATATCAATTAGGATGTTTTCAGCTTGAAGTTACAAAATCGGCTTTTTAATCTTCATAGCAAGTTATTGAGGCAGACACTATTATGGTTCCTGCTTTACATTTACCATCACACATGGCAAGAGGGCAGGAAGCAGGCTCCTTGTTGGTCAGCTAAGCGCCTCGATGCTCTGCTGCTCTGCCACCACCTGGGTTTTCCTCCTGCTTCGGGACGGCCGCAGAGGGATCTGCATTCCTCTCCTAACACCTTCCAGGCCAGGAGAGAGGACTTGTCCCCCTTTTTATCCAGGAGCAAGTCTCCCCCAGAGCCTCTTAGCAGTCTTTCCTTCCATATTATTAGCCAAGAGTCCCATGTTTATCCCTTAATCATTGCAAAAGGAACTACCAGGATTAGCTTATGCCAATTATGATACAGTACTCAGTACACCTTCCCTGAATGCTTTGTTGATATTTGAGACCTAAACCAAGTCAGGGTTTTTAATAGCAAGGGAGGAGGAGGGGCCAGCTATTTGGAACAAAACCAGTGGTGTCTGCCACATTTACATTATGATGGGCAGCCTTTATCCTCTTTTTATAGTTCTAAGTTTTATTGATCCGTAGGTATCAATGAGAGACTATCAAGGTGGTTATCAGCACAGACTCTGTGCCAGATGGGTAATATTGGCAAGTTATTCACCATCTGTGCCTCCGTGTTCTCCTTGTTAAGATGAGGAGTCATCGTAGCACCTATGTTATAAGGTTGCTGTGAGATGAAAAGAGTTAATTTGTGAAAGGCTGGTATTAGGGCTCTTCAAAGAAAGAACCAGAAGATGTGTGTGTGCGTGCGCGCACAGATATTGACACACATATATTATGTATGTACGAACAGAAGTAGAGGGAAAGATTTGTGATAAGTTGGCTCACATGATTATGGAGGTCAGGAAGTCCCAAGATTCAAGGTCTGCAAGTTAGAGACCCCGTGGCCGGCATGGAGTTCAAGTCCTAAACCAGCAGGAGGCCGGCCCAGGAAGAGCTGACGTTTCAATCCACGTCCAGTGGCCGAGAAAAACCAGTGTCCAGCTCCGGCAGTCGGCAGGAGGGGTTCCCTCCCACTCGGGCCCCTCTGTTCAGATCCACAGTGGATAGAACGAGGCCCACGCACATTTGGAGGGCAGTCTGCTTCACGCATCAGCCCTCTCAGATGTTAATCTCATCCAGACAGCCTCCCAGACACACCCAGACCAGACCACGCGTGACCGGATCTGTGTGCCCTGACACATAAAATGAACCATCGCATGCTTAGGCCTGTAACTCTGCAGTGTTTACACTAGTTATTATTTTATAACCTGAAATAATATTACGGAGAAGGAAATCCAGATGGGAAAGTCCTATTTCCCCCATTATGGTGAGTATTCCTATTATGGAAGGATTTGCTTTCTGAAAGTATTCACTTTATAAGAATAAATTTTGCATTGTCTTTTCCATTTCAATCTAGTTAAGAGATATTTCTTAATCCCTACTATGAACTATATTCTTAGCTGACTGAAAAGTTGGATAATCCATGGGGTTAATGAGTAATTCTGTGTGTTTTATAAAGATACATGCTTCTACACTATAGGAAAAACCTGAATAAAATAAAATACAACTAGGCATCTGAGTAACAAATTGTCTTATTGCGTAAGAACGGAATAAACCCTTGGAAATCAGCTTCAGGGAACAGATTGATCACAACCGTCCTCTCAGCTACCAGAGGGAAGTCTTGTTTTCGGTCCCCATCCTTTCTTTCTGCTGCATCATTTGTACCATTGACCACCTCCCCTTGCCCAGTCCCTTCCCGGGGCTCCCGCAGCACTGGTCTCGCCTGCTCCACCACCGCCCCTTCACCCCTTGTTCCCCGGCCCCGGTTTTGGCTTCTCACCGTGAGACGCTCTCCCTAAAGTGTTGGTCAGTTGCTGGGTTTGAGCCTCTACCTTCTCTTCCAAGTAAACTATTTTTCTGTGAACATTTGCAAGTCTTTTATCTCCAGCCCCACCTTCCCTCTCAAGCATATGGCCAGTATTTCTAGCTGGACCTGCACACCCCCCGCCCCATCCCTATGTGTCTCTCCTTTGAATACTGCAAACTCAATAGAGCAAACTCTCTCCTTTTAAGCCTCTTTCTTCTTGCACTCTATAAGGTAATAACTTTTTTCTTTTTCTTTTTTAATTGAGTTTAGGGGGGGATGGGGAGAGAGAGAGAGAGAGAGAGAGAGAGAGAGAGAGAGAGAGAGAATGAGAATATATGAATTTGTTGCTCCATTTATTTATGCATTCATTGGTTGCTTCTTGTATGTGCCCTCACTGGAGGTGGAACCCGCAATATTGGTGTAACTGGGTGACGCTCTGGCCAGCTGAGCTACCCAGCCAGAGACTTCATTTCCTTCCTTCCTTCCTTCCTTCCTTCCTTCCTTCCTTCCTTCCTTCCTTCCTTCCTTCCTTCTTTTTTTAAATCCTCACCCAAGGATATTTTGATAGAGTGGAAGGAGGGAGGGAAAGAGGGTAAGGAGCGAGAGAGAGAGAGACATTGGTGAGAGAGACATCTATCAGTTGCCTCCCGCATGCACCCCAACCTGCAACCCTTCAGAATTGATGAAGGCCTTATTTATTTATTGTCTTTTAGATTATCATCTGTGGAAGACAGATCATCTGTAGTTACTTGTCTCAAAGCATAGAACTGAAAGTCGTCCAGCATTACATGGGTCACGATGGACAAGCTGTGGTTCGAGAACATTTTGACTGCCTCACAGCCCAGCAGAAGTTGCCTTCCTACATCCTGGAAAACAGTGAGCTGACAGAGCTGTGTGTGAAGGCCAAAGGAGATGAAGACTGGTCAAGGGACGTGTGCCTGGAGTCCGCCGCCCCCGAGCACAGCGTTGTCATCCAGGTACGAGAAGTGGCACGATCTAAAGGAGAGCAGATTTACAATTAAAACTGTCAGGATGTCCTGTATTCATGCAGACCTCTGATTAAAAGATGACTTATTCCGGGAATATGAAGGACGTCTGTAATACTGTCGGCAATAAAAATAAAAGGCAGTGTATTCAAAAGAGGGGAGACCTGAAATAATGTGAGTGGCGTTGCGTGTTGCTTCTCAGACTTCCTTCCCATCCCAGGACAACACGTGTGTATCCGGTCCAGGCGTTCGTGTAGCCAAATGCTGCCCCTCCCAGAGGAAGGCAAGTTGTATCTTGAAAAAGCTCCTGGTGCACAGGCTTTGTGGGGGAGAAAGAGTGTCCTCCCCACTCAGGAATCTGTGATGACCTGTGACTTTTTTATCTCTCCCTCAATCTCCACCACCATCACTTTCATCCCCATAAAGGACAAATCCTCTCTTCCATTCTCCCACTCAGTCTTATATCAGTCTCTCCCCGTAGAAGTCCCCTCGTCTTGATGGAAAAAATTGCCCCCATTAACTCACTGCACATCTACTTTATGCCATAATGAAGTCTGTTTTTGCTTAGTTTTCTTTTTTATGGCTCTTTTCTATAACTTCAAACCTTTTAATCCTCCCCACCGGTATTATATCTGTGCCTTATTGTCATTAATCAGTAACCTGGGGTTTGATGGGACCCTTTTCTATGCCACCTGCAGGTGCCATCTTCAAACAGCTCCATTATTTACGTCTGGTGCACCGTTCTGACTTTGGAACCCAACTCTCAAGTGCAACAGCGACTGGTGAGTGCTTCCCCATCCTAAAATATGGTATATGACTCCGACCTCTTCTGTTCTGAAATAAATTAAGGTCAGAGTGACCCAAGGAAGAGATTTATTACGTTTGTTTCAGCATCAAACAGCTGGAATACTGCAACAAAGCAAATATGAAAGTTCTTCTGTCCTCTTATTTTTACAGATTGTGTTCAGCCCTCTCTTTATCATGAGGAGTCATCTTCCAGACCCCATTATCATACATTTGGAGAAAAGGAGTCTGGGATTGAGCGAAACACAAATTATTCCAGGAAAAGGGCAGGAGAAACCGCTGCAAAACATAGAACCTGACCTTGTGCATCATCTCACATTTCAAGCAAGGTACTGGGAAAATCCTTATATTTCCTAAGAGAAGTTCAGTAGAAAATTAACCTATTGAGAGGAAGAGGGAAGATTGAGGTTTTTGTGTGATATCTTAGGAGAGTGTTGTTTTAAAATTATCCTGCCGACTGTTCTCTTATTCTCTTCTATAGTTTTAAATAAAATTTAGCCTTTTTTATTAAGCTTAGAAATAAACAAGAGGGATCATCAGAAAATGTAATTGGCACATAATTTCTCTCACAGAAGAAGAGAGGAATGGAGACCTCACCCAAGCACGGTTGTGGTCGGGGGAGGGGGAGGAAGAGGAAGAAGCCAGGGCCAGGTCATGCAAACACGGTGTCACCAAAACCTAAAACACCGAAAGTTGACTCAACCTCACAAAAGAAGTACCGGACTATACTACCTTTGTACTTAATTCTTTTCCGTAAGTTGCAGACCACTGTGGAAACCTGATATTCTTGCTTTTTCTCCCCACGTCCCAGAGAAGAAGATGATCCTTCACATTGCGCTGTCCCCATCTCAACGTGCCTCGTTAAGCAGATAGCTTCGAAGGCGCACCCGGGAGGTCCCGTTCACCAGATCCTGGATGACTTCTACGGGCCAGAGAAGTCCCTTCACCCCCTGTGGCCCTATAGCAGGAAGGATACTGACAGGTAATGTCCTCCAGCAATCTTTTTCTACAAACATTTCTCAATATTAAGTAATAAAAGACCACTCACAACAACTTTAGATATTTAAATAAAGGGTGTGTTTGTAAAAAGAAGATACTTGCCTGTATGTGTCAGATTCCGCCCTCTTATCATCAGTAGATGTGTTTTGTAGATGACTTTACTCATAATCTGGCACATAATTGCATGAACATTTTCTCCTGGTGCACACCCAGCATTAGATAATGGTGGTGTGAAGAGGTGTCCTGCCGGACACTGTGTGTCTGGGGTCCTTAGCCATGTTTCCTGAACACTGAAGTAGCTGTATTTCACCGAGTCCCTTGATGTGGTCTTTGGAACAGGAACGAACAGCTCAGTCAGTGGGACAGCCCGATGCGCGTGAAGCTGTCAGTCTGGAAGCCACATGTTAGAACCTTGCTGATAGAGCTTCTCCCCTGGGCCCTGCTGATCAATCAGTCCCAGTGGGACCTCTGGCTGTTTGAAGGAGAGAAGATTGTTCTGCAGGTTCCTGCTGGCAAAATTATTATTCCTCCTAATTTTCAGGTACTATAACTTTTTTTAACTAATATGAATTCCTTTCTTTCAACAGCTAGCTTTTATTCTGAGGTTGCATTTATGTTCACAGCAGAATGAATCAGATGTGGGAAACTGTCCTCTGAGATGCACATGTAAGGGGTATGGAATGTTCTTTGATATTCAAACATCTCAGACGTCCTTTTTTGCCCATCAGCAGTATTCATGTTTGAGATATCATTAACTTTGATAACTTGTACTGTTACATTCTCATTTCCATTGTGTACGGGATGTTTGACAAGCATTAGAACCAGCCTGCTCAGATATATTAAGGCCATAGAGCCATATTCTGTGCTAACCAACCCCCCAGAGATCTGCAAGATGGTTAAGAATTGAGGATTTCTGAGCAACCATTTTTGTCAGGGCCCCCTTTTTAAATAAGTGGATTTGAATTCCATAATCATGATGCCCACCCAGTGTTGACAATAACATGGAATCATCACTGACGGGGGGGGAAACCTAACCACAAGACAGAACTTCACAGGAAGATTTATGTTCCCTCACAGGGAATTTTCTCAGTAAGGCTAGCTCATTTTAAAGGATACATAAATCTATAAGAAAATAGAGTACAAGGACACCTAAGTAACATGTTTTCCTGATAGGGAACAACTTGAGAGTTCTTTTGGGGGGACTTCAGTTCATAAACATCTTTATTCAATTGCATTTTTAAAAAATAATCAGATGATGTTACCTTATGGAATTGGAATGTTGACCTCCATGGACCTAAAGTTGCATGTTATTCTTTTGTCAAATGAAATGAAACTTTCAGTTTTTAAGCCTTTGGTATTTATAGGGTAGTTACAGCTTGGGTTTGGTTTTATTCCCCTCTTCCATAAATATGAATTCCACCATGAATCAAAGAAAACAGTGAGACCTAAAATAAAATGTGTGCTGCCATTACAAAAAGAAAGTAGAAAAAGAAAAGAAAGAGAAAACCATAAAGGAATTGTTTGCCTAAATAGAGCTATTATATAATATAAAAAAAATTCCTGTGAATTGAGATAAAAATATCAAAGTTAAGAATAATACTTTATAATTGAGGCATTATTTTTCCAGGAAGCTTTTCAAATTGGAATATACTGGGCAAATACAAACACTGTGCACAAGTCAGGAGCAGTTAAACTGGTTCATAACCTGACATCTCCGAAGTGGAAAGATGGAGGGAATGGCGAAGTTGTGTCACTGGACGAAGAAGGGTTTGTTGATGCTGAAATAAGACTTGGTGCTTTCCCAGGACATCAGAAGGTAGGACCAAAGTTGTGTGGGTCAGGGCAAGTAGCATGCCGTCCCCTCAGCCTGCTTAAAATGAGCCCACCCTTTTCTTTTTAATCCCCCTTTGGTATTACTTGTTCTAGACAATTTATAACAGTGAAACACGTGATTTCTTAGACCTCTCCGTTTTACAGGTTTTTCCCTGTGCCAGTGGTAAAAGCTGCGTCACATAATTTACCCGATAACTACTCCAGCTCAGGACACTCAGCAGTCACTTGATGTATACACTGATACCCACAGATTGTAGTTGGCCTCCTTCTGGTAGAGGAGGAAGTAGAGTTGCTAACATTCTGAGCAACACCTAAAAGGACAAAGGCTCCTGCCACACAGGTTCTGTCCTGAGCGCAGTGACGGCCTCCATTCAGGTTTCCCGTAGAACCAGTGCTCTAAGAGGGAGCTATATCCTTGCACGGGAGACTGGTACCCATGTCTTTAAAGATCTGAATACAAAAAACATACTTAAGCAGTTATTAATTAAATACAAATGTTCCAAAGTCCATGTAAACCAATGAAGCTGAATAATACAGTGACGAGTCATATTAAACTGCATGTATGAAAGTGCGCTATCCTGTTGTACCATGTCAGGGTCTCCTGCTGTACTTAATCATATCTTCGTTGTTTTAGCTGTCCCAAATCAGAAAAAGAAAGGAATACTTCATGGGAGGAGTATAATTCAGTGGCCTTTCTGTGGGCAAAGTTAGGTTTGACAGGCATCTTTGAAAAGTTTCTCAAGAAATGTTAGGGTCACTTGGTGACTTTTTAAAAATAAATTTCTCTGATACAAAGAAGTTGGTCTTTCTTCAATATTCAAGGCTGGTATCCATTTCCTCAAAGTTGTCTGGGCAACACATGTTTATGCTCTGCCGGCCAAAATACTGGAACATGGGTGTAAATGGCAAAGAGCTGTAAGCGTGAATCACCCAAAGTTGAATAGTTGTAAGTTGAGAACTACCATCAAAACCTGGAAAAAATGTTATGATATACAGTCAGACACCCAATATGTCCAGCACCTCACAACGTAGCCACAGCAAAGGCTGAATAAATGTTTGTGAATGAATGAATGAACTGTTGGAAAATTTATTTTATATATTTATATCTCATTATTCTTTAGCAGCGATTCTCAAACGTTTTATTCTCAGGACCCCTTAAAATTACTGAGGACCTCCCAAAATCTTTTGCTTATGTGGGTTATACCTATTGATATTTATCAAATTAGAAATCAAAACAAAAATATTAAAGCACGAGGATACACATACATTCCATTAGTCATGAAAGTGATGACATCATACATCCTATAACCTCCAGAAAACTCCGTTTGTGCGCTCAGGAGAGAACTAGAGTGGAAAGGACAGATAGCATATTAGTATTATTATAAAGACAGTTTTGACCTTTGGACCTCTCCAAGGATCTCAAAGACACCCCCTCGGACCATGGGGCCCAGACCACATTTTTAGAACTGCTGTCCTGATAGTGCCACTTGCTAGGTGGGTACCTTTAGGCAATGATGTCTTCTCTGAGCACCAGTTCCTATAACGTGGTAAGGTCGTGAGATGATACACGTCATGATTAAGAGCAGCACCATGCTGTTGTGAGGGTTCTGTGAGTTAATATGCATGAAGTACTTACAGGTCGCCACAGAAGGCACTACATGAGGGCCAATCATTATGATTTCATTAGCAGCAGCAGCAGCAGCATTAAAGTTCCCGAACTCCCCTTGGTCCGTGGTGGGCATTCAGCGAGACAGCTGTTCTCATGCACACGAAGAAGAGAGGAGGAATGTTTCATTGAATTTTTTATGTTGAAAAAGATGAGTGGCGTTTGTTTATGTAAAGGTGCTTTATAAATAAATATTTTGTGAGGGAATAACTTGAAAGCAAGTCTCTATCGGTTGCTACACGGTGGCAGCAAAACTAACTGGTTTGCTGAAGCACCCCGTTTGTAGAGTAACTAGGGGCCAGGGCACTTTTGAAACTGAGAGGGGACTCTTAAATACTCTGGAGCAGAAGGTAACTTGGTACTGTCCTGGGAAACCCAATGGTAAAATGACCTTGTAAAAATAGCCAGGAGATTTCTGTATGCCTTATAAGGTTCTCAAGTGTACTCTTCCCCCAATTTCTTGCAGTTGTGTCAGTTCTGCATTTCCTCCATGGTACAGCAGGGTATACAGATTATTCAGATTGAAGACAAGACTACAGTAATCAATAATACCCCATATCAGATATTTTATAAACCACAGTTATCTGTCTCCAAGCCCCATTCTGAAATAGAGGTAAGTGATTCTCAATGTGATTGGCTTGTCTTAAGTTTCAGTAAGTTACAATAAAGTAGGATCAACTTTTTTAAATCTAGAACAAATAAAAAGCTAATGCTGAATATAGGTAAAGAGAAATGCATTTGTTCTTGCTTTAATTAAAACTGTGTATGTCATGGTCAGTGCTTGCAAGGTAATTAACAAGCAGGCACATCCTGACACAGCGCGGAGTCACTGCCCACCCCGTCCGCTGGGAGGCTGCGGCACAGGCGTCCAGCACCGGCGGGAGGTCCTCCTGAGGCCTGGCTCCCAGGTCTCCGGCTGCGGCACCTGGAGAAGCTGTGGGCACAGGGCTGGGAGCACTGAGCTCCGGGTCCACCGGGAGAGTAAATGTGGAAATGTACCAACTCGTTTATGTCAACATCTCCATGGCAGAATAAGCGGAAAACAAATCCAAGGAGGATTTTTATGCAGTTCTTTATACAGTTAAAATGAAGTTATATTTAGAGAGAAGGAAGATATTTTAAAAGGACTTAAATACAGAGCATTCTAAATGGTAGCTGTTGTTTTATGCTATTGAAACTATCGTGTAGGAAAGTATTATCTTTCTTTACCTTTGTCTACATTTACCATTATCTCTTACTTTCAGCTCCTAAATACATTAGAACAATAAAATTCAGATGAAAGTCTTATTCTTCTATGTTTACCATGAATTGCAGTATTTACAAAAATGTCAGAATAGTACATTTTTATCTTGGTTCATTAAAGTGTTGTTAAAATAAATAGGTGACCAACCCAGCCGGTATGGCTCAGTGGTTGAGCATTGACCTATGAACCAGGAGGTCGAGGTTCGATTCCTAGTCAGGGTATATGCCCAGGTTGCGGGCTCGATCCCCAGTGGAACACGTGCAGGAGGCAGCTGATTGATGTTTCTCTCTTAAGAAATCAATAAAAACATATTAATAAATGAATAGGTGAGAAGAAGTACCCAGGTGGGAAATAGAGGTCAATACCATTTGCACTGTAGGGAAGGGATTTGACAATAAATTCTGCTTCTCCCCACCTGGGGGCTTCCTGAAGCATTAGGTCGGGGCCACCCCTGAGATTACATGGCTATGGTTTCTTAGACGCTTTGCTTGAAAAACCTTAACTTCTCTGTGTACTGTAGTAAGTGTGCTCTCTGCATCGTCTGTTCTTTGTTTCAGTATTTTCGCGTTCCCGACAGCACTACCTTCAGCATTTGTCCAGGTGGCGAGCAGCCTGCTGTGCACTGCAGCTCCCTTCCTTGCTGGGACTTAATGCCTGACCTCAGTCAGTCAGCGTTGGATGCATCTCTGCTTCAGAAACAGATCTCTCTGGCCTTCTCTCCGGCCACAGGTGCCGGCAGCTCCCAGTGCTGGAGCCTGCCGGCTGTGGTTCGGCAGGACTTTCCCAGGCAGAGTGTGGCCGTGCCCTTCGGCCGTCGCAGGGAAGACGGGTTCTGTACCAGGTAGTTTACACCATGTTCATGCCCTGGTTTGCTTGTCACTGCAGCTGTTGGTGGAGGTGTGGAAAGAGACAGGAGAATAATGGCCACGTTCACCGTGTGGAAAGCTAGGGTTCACTTTCATTGTTAACGGCTCCGAGACAGGGCATACAACTGGACAAATGTGAAGACCACGTGTGGGTGGCCCCAGGAGACTGCTGATGGCATTCTTCCCCAGGCGGCTCCTCCTGGGGCAGATGACGGTGTCTGTACCCTCGAATAACAGCAGCACCGCATCACAAGGAAAAGACCGCCCACTTTTATGACCTCTTAGCCCCTGTCAAATGATAGGAAATAAGGGTTAAAATATGAGAGTCGAGTTGGAAAACCTTTTTCTTTTCCCATATCTTACTTTAAAATGGAATTTTCTCAAAAAGTCATTAAGGGAGATAACTTAGATAAACACAAGTTACAGAAGACTCTGTTCTGTGGTCGTTCCTGCACACAAGTTACCAATTATGCAAATAACCACCGCGGACTTGAGCCAGGGACGGGCAGTGGTTTGTTCAGACTGGATTTTTATTTTGTGTTTGTGTTGCTTGCACTATGTCCTCTCTGTAGCTGCCGGGGGAAACTTAACGTAGGCCATACGTGAAAGTACAAAAGAAAACGTGACCGCAGGAGAGGGACCTTATTCCCGTGCGTACGGATTTACAGACTTTATCTGAGATGTTAGTCATCCGAACTTGGCGAGGCACTATTTCTAGTGGTAACACTTAGAAGATAACTTCCTAACTCACTTTACCCCACACGCGTGCATCCCTCCCTCCTTCTTTCACAACATCCAGCCTCATCCCTGCTTTATGCACACTTCCTCCCTCCCTCCGCAGAGGAGTGGCCGTCCTTCCGTTCTGATTGGAGACGTAAAGTGTGGTGAGTTTAAGGAAGTGTTTTTGAAAGTGATGTAAGCCTGTGTCTAGAAAACATGCTTATTTCTTAAACTTAAAGACAAAATTAAAGTTTCTACTTGAAACTTTAAAATTCTAAGAATTATAAGACATAATTTTATTAAAATAATTTAATCTTATTCTTAACTATTAAGCGAGATGTTAGATTTAAAGTCCCGTATGTTAGTGCGGGCCCCAGCTTTCGTGGCCATCCAAAAGAAAATTCTCTGAGGTTGGCTTGCTCAGCTCTTTCAAAATCAAGCTGGCGGAGAACTTGGGTGCGGACCCAAGGGCAGCACTCTGAAAGGAACTCACCTCCTGCTGCCCCATCCCCTCCCTCCTCTCCTCAGTCCAACAGTGCACATCTCGTGGTGGTGTTACTGGGATTTCCCCAAATGCCAGTGGACAGTTCACTTTCCCATTTCAGACAAATACAGTCTTCAGGAAGGACTCAGACACTGGTGAACAGGATAAATGGCAAATATCTGATTTATTTGATTAATTTAAATAATCCATGTAATTTAAACTTCAGAGAGAATTTTTCCTGCTTTGATAGGAACTGTTGTTTGGTAGTTTATTAAGTCTAAATTGGAAAAATTTTGTCGCTCTGTTGTAGAAGGCAGCCTGACCCCCACAGCAGTCTGGTGCCGAATAATCCAGCTTTGTTGTTGGTAGTCAAAATGGAGATCCTGCAAAGTATGATGCTTGTGAAGACAAATGGCCATTATGAGCCTACCCACCTCTAAGGGGGGAAAACAAAGAGCAAGTACCCGAATTCTCTCGGAGTCCTGCTAAAAGCACTCCAGCTCCCCCTCTGCCCAAATTTACCAGGCGCTTGGAGGAGGAAGCACCTGTCTGAAAAGTTAAGGCTCATGCGCACTGAAGAGAAAGTGGCCAGAGGAAGGTTAGCAGGAGGTAACCTGCCATTCTCTGAGTGTAGAAGTTAGGGTTATTCTTTTAACCAGGTTTTCACATTTTAAACAGTAGTTTACAATAAACTGTTTTCAGGAAAAAATCAGTAAACTATAATTAATATATGGCAGTTAATATGTAAGAAGATGCCCTTCTTTCTCTAGAAAACATTTCCTCTGATTTATAAAAGAGAAGGATTGTAGAGTTCTGAATATTGCAAGCCGAAGTAAACATGGATCAGGAGAAAAAGATAAATTTATTTCTAAACCATTTCTGTCATCTGATTTGATTCTGTTCTAGGGCTATTGCACTGACATATCAAGAACACTTTGGAGTGACTTATTTAACCTTCTCAGAAGACCCTAGCCCTCGAATAATTTTCCACAACAGATGTCCAGTAACAATAGTGATAAAGGAAAACATTAAAGGTATATTTTATAGCATTGAATTTAAATGATACAGAACTTGTATTTTTTTCCGGAGGATTTTGACTTAGTATTTGTGATCCTTTGAAGAATGTTTAAATACAAATATTATTCCTCCCCTATAAAGTTTTTCTTGCCACTCTCTGTTTAATATCCGTGAGTTTGTTTTAAAGGCCTAAGCCTCCATATGCCTTTTTTTAAATCTTTTTTATATTTTCTTTAAATTGAATAAGACATTTTCTTTATTGATATTTGTGAAGGCCTTCCTCTAGATCAGGGGTCGCCTAAGACCATCGGAAAACACATATGTAATTACATATTGTTTTTGTGATTAATCACTATGCTTTAATTATGTTCAATTTGTAACAATGAAATTGGGGGTCACCACAACATGAGGAACTGTATTAAAGGGTTGCAGCATTAGGAAGGTTGAGAACCACTGCTCTAGAGAGTAACAGAGTGTAAAACATTTAATTTCCATTTGGTCAATAAAAATTTTATTTACAAATACTATCTCAGCAACATGGCTATCTAACCAAGAACTGTATGTATATTGACCAAATATGAGTGGTCATTAGTGTTATCTAAGCTTATAGCTCTGAAAACAAATATCAGTAATATTATTAATGAAATAAATTTTAAATATGCAATTTTTTTTTTTAGATATTCCAAAGTTTGAGGTTTATTGCAGAAAAGTCCCTTCTGAATGCTCAGTCCATCATGAGCTTTATCATCAGATTTCCAGTTACCCAGACTGTAAGACCAGAGACCTCCTCCCCAGCCTCCTGTTGAGGGTGGAACTCCAGGATGAAATGACGACCGAATGGAGCGATGCCATCGACATCAACAGCCAGGGAACGCAGGTCAGTGAGCCGTGCTGTCCTGCTACTGCCCGAAGGAGAATTCCCTTTTCTGAGATTTCGGTGGTTTTCTGTTTTTAAGCATAGTCTTCTAAATGCTGAACTTCCTGTTTCTGCTTTAGGGCGTGTATGTATCCTCATGTTATAAATTCTCAAATATAAGTGCAGCATATGTATCTCTAAAGCATTTTATACAGCTGTTTACCAGAGAGGGGCACTTGGAAAAGAAGCCTACCTTAGGTCTAGTACAAGGTCAAAAACGAAATGAAATTGTTGGACTTCTCTCATAGAAGGTAGTCCAACTGGCCAGATGTTAAGACAATCATAATGACAACCCTAGATCAGTTCCCTCTTTTGAAGGTTTACTAATTTTATTTATTTACTTATTTACTTAGTCTTCACCTGAGGATATGTGATTTTTAGAGAGAAACATCAATTGGTTGCCTCCCATGTGCACCCCAACCAGGGATTGAACCCACAACCCTAGGTATGTGCCCCAAGCCCACAGCCTTCTTGGTGTAGGATGACGCTCCAACCAACCGAGCCACCCGGCCAGGGCAAAAGTTTACTAATTTTAAAATATATATTTTTGCCTAGTAGTCTATAAAACTTTGCAAATATAAGTAGAGTTTTAAAATTCTGAACAGATAAAAGGTCCTGGCTTTGTCCCTGTCTTACTCTGGATATTAGTTGGTGTTATTTTTATTGAAAATGGCACATGAGTCAAGCATTTTGTTTCTGCTGTGCTTAAAATTTGTAATAGATAATTTAGTGGCATTCACCGTGTCGTACAGCCATCAGCACTATTTCAGAATCCCAAACCCAAGCTTTGTCCACTAAGCAATAACCCCCGATGTCCCCCTTTTCTCAGCCCCTGGTGCCTCTATTGTACTTTCTCTGTCTGACTTTGCCTATTCTAGGCACCTCACAAGAGTGGAATCAAACAATATTTGTCCTTTGTGTCTGGCTTATTTCACTGGGCATAATATTTTCAAGGTTTGTCCATGTTATAACAGGTGTCAGAACTTTATTCCACTTTATGGCCAAATAATATTGTGCTGAACTTTTTTAATGTTCTTTCTCATCTATTAGTTTATTTGATCTTCACAATAAGTTTTGAAGTAGGTCCCATTATAATGATAACAAAACACATTAAAATTATGAATATATGTACAGTAATAATGATTACCATTTAATAATCACCAACTGTATGACAGGCATTGGGCTAAGCACTTTACATCTTTTAATTGAATTTATTGAGGTGACATTGGTTCATAAAATTATTCAGATTTCAGGTGTATAATTCCATAATATATCACTTGTATATTGTATTGTGTGTTCACCAACCCAAATTGAGTTTCCTTTCTTCACCATTTATCTTCCTTTCCCCTTTTCTACCTCCCTCCACCCTGTCTCCCTCTGGTAATCACACACTGTTGTCTGTGTCTATGAATTTGTTTTTATTTTGTGTTTTGCTCAATCACTTCACATTTTTCACCCAGTCCCCAACTCCTCTCCCCTCTGACAGCTGCCGTCTATTCTCTATCTATGACACTGTTTCCATTTTATTTATCAGTTGATTTTGTCTATTAGATTCTACATGTAAGTGAAAGTATATGGTACTTTATTTTCTCTGATGGCTTATTTCACTTAGCATAATACTCTCCAGGTCCCTCCATGCTATCACAAGAGGTAAGATTTCCTTCTTTTTTACAGAACATTTGATATTTGCCTTTTTCATTCTCAGCCTACAACATAGTACCAGTCAGCACAATAAGATGTTAATAAATATCAAATGAATGAATGAATGAGGAGATGAGGTTACCAAGGGAGAAGAGAAAGAGGGTTCCAGGCCTACCCTTGGGAAACTTCATTATATAAGTACAATGCAGCAAGAGGCTGAGGAGGAAGCAGAGAGGGAGGAGGACAGCCCGGCAGGTGGAAGCACGAAGCCCCTGAGCGCGGAAGTGCACAGGGCGTGAGATGCGGAAAGAGGAAAGCAGCGTAGCGAAGTACAAGTGCGGAGTGAATGGAAGCGAGGGACGGGAGGAAAAGGGGAAAGGTGTTCTTCCCAGGAGCGAGGCCATGAAGCAGACGAGATCAGAGGGGAGGAAGCTCGCTGCATGCTGCAGGGGAGCAGTCAGTAAAGAAGTGGAAAATGTGAGCAAGGAGTTGCCCAGATAGACATGTCCAAACCCAGAGCCTGTAATTCAACTTTAACAGAAGGACCATGTCCTCTTATCTGACCATGGAAAGGGGTGCGGAAGGGACACAGGTGTAGGTGGAGGTATTTGGAGGGATGGCGCCAGAACATTGAGTGAATTGGTACTCGGTGGCCTTAAGTTTATTGTGAAGTGTGGAATGAGTCATCTGTGAGAGAGAGAGAAAGGGGCAGGGGGAGGGGGAGCTTGGGAGAGCAGTCGCTGTGCAAAGAGCTGAAGGACCTGGCCGGGGGCAGGTGCAGGAGGCCAAGCAGCCTGGAGACCACACTCACTTTGGAGACCTGTATTCACAGAGGCTCCGAAATACCCAGGGTGTGCTTTCCACCCACAGGCTGTTTGATGAACAGCGAGAGTCTGTGCAGCCTCAGGAGACGCTCCTGGTCACATTAATTTACAAAGTAAATACTGCGAGCTACTCTGTGTCCGTTAGAAGAGTTTCAAAACCTGGCTTATATATGGTCTTGGGACGTCTTTACAGTCGGGCATTCTGCCCGCCAACCTTATTTCGGGGATTCCCATCCACTCTAAATTTCCTCCAACCTTTGTAGTCAGGGATACTTCAAAGCTAAGAGGGGAGGTACTCTTTCCAACACCCTTATCATCCCTGGTCTGAGGACCCAGCAGAGTGTCATGTTCCCATTAATCTTCGAGGAACTGTGTGCCATATGTCCTGCAGACCAGAGCGTACTTCCTCTTCGGCAGGAAGATTTGTTCCAGCCCCTCGCGGCCGAGGCCTCAATAGTGCACCAGGCGTATAAATCACTGGGGAGGGAGGGAGTGTGTCCTCTGATGAAAGGAAGCAGCTCTTCTGTAGGAGTGAGCTTGTCTCAGAGGCTTTCCTCAGCCCTCTCCGAGGCACATGATGCAAATTTCAAAAAGCAGAATTAAAACTCCAGAAAATCCCCATTAAGCTGCAAGGAAGAGAAGTCCTGTAGCTTTTGTCAGTCATCGATGTGCCCTCTTGTCTCGGCTTTGTGAATAGGACAGTGTCATGTTGTATAATTTTGTAATGGGCTATGGAAGGGAATATGCAGAAGATAACTTTTTAATGACACAAAGAAGTACTATGTTTTATTTTTATAAATCTATCTTTATTGTTGAAAGTATTACAGATGTCCTCTATTTTTTCTCCATTGACCCCCTCCACCCTGCCCTCCCCCAGGCCTTTACCACAGTATTATCTGTGTCCGTGGGCTATTCATATATGTATACTAGAGGCCCGGTGCATGAAATTCGATGGAGATCGGGCCTAAACCGGCAGTCGGGCATCCCTCTCACAATCCTGGACTGCTGGCTCCTAATTGCTCACCTGCCTGCCTGCTGGTCACCGCTAACTGTGCCCCTGCCGCCGGCCTGATCACCCCTCACTGCCTCTGCATGCCGGCCTGATTGCCCCTAATTGCCCCCACCTGCCGGCCTGGTTGCTCCTAACTGCCCCCCCTGCCAGCCTGGTCGCCCCCAACTGCCCCCTCTGCCAGCCTGGTCACCCCTCACGGCCCCCCACCGGCCTGGTCGCCCCACGCAGCCTGCTTGTTCAGTTGTTTGGTCGTCCTTCACTAACCCCCCTGCCAGCCTGTGTCATAGGCAGCCATCTTGTGAGGGTTAATTTGCATATTACCTCTTTATGTATATAGAACTAGAGGCCTGTTGCACGAAAAGATTTGTGCAATAGGCCTTCCCTTCCCCTGGCTGCCGGCACCGGTTTTCCTCCGGCACCCGGGACCCAGGCCTTCGCTCCGGCCGGAGCCGCCTTCAAGCCTGTGCTGCTCCAGCCAGAGCCACCTTCAGTCTTCGCTCCGCCGCTTTGCGCCTATGTATGCAAATTTACCGCCATCTTTGTTGGAGGTTAATTTGCATATCTCAGTGATTAACCAATGGGAGGTGTAGGGAAGGTACAGTCAATTACCATGTTTGTCTATTATTAGATAGGATAAGTTTCCAAGTTAATCTCTCCCCACTCCCCCCCCCCCCCCCCCCCGGGGGGAAAAAAAAAAAAAACCCCGGGCTTTCTTTTTGGAGGATTTTAAAAAAGTTTCTTTCCAGGGGTTTCCATACTCTTCGGGGAA
>NW_005871342.1:383789-394451 GCF_000147115.1 Myotis lucifugus | reverse complement strand
TATTCTTTCTGGTTTCTTAGTTTGTATTCCTAGAAGTGGGATCACTGGCGGCAAATGGCAGTTCCATTTTTAACTTTTTGAGGAAACGCCATACTGTTTTCTGTAATGGCTGCACCAGTCTGCATTCCCACCAGCAGTGTACTAGGGTTCCCTTTTCTCCACATCCTCACCAACACTTGTCATTTGTTGATTTGTTGATGGTAGCCATTCTGACAGGTGTGAGGTGATAACTCATTGTTGTTTTAAATTGCATCTTTCTGATGATTAGTTACTTTTAGCATTTTTTCATCTGTCTCTTGTCCATCTGTATTTCCACTTTGGAGAAGTGTCTATTTATTTAGGTCCTTTGCCCATTTTTTAGGTGGATTGTTTGTCTTCCTTTTGTTAATTTGTATGAGTTGAGAAGGATGAGTGGTTTGAACCCCAAAACTCAGATTAAAATAATCCCTTTGCTGATGACTTCTACAATGACCCAGTAAATACCCATGATCTTGGACTCCTCGCATAATTGTGTCGTGGGTCACTGTCCTCGCTGTTTTCTTCTCCCATTGTGTGTGGGTGTGGGGAGGGGAGATGGCAGTCCTTCGTGTTTATATAGCTCTGCACCATTTACAGAGTGCGCTCACATCCGTCTTTCATTCATTTATTCCATAAACTTTTATTGAGGACCTATCAGGGGCCAAACCTTTTGCCCTGAGAAAGGCCTAATTCCTGCCTTCAGAGACCTGAGTAACTAAATTAATGTTGTCGAGTGTCTAAGATAGAGCCTTTGATCCCCACAAAAATTCTAAAATAGAGCAATAATTTTTATGTGTGTGTTTTTTTAACTGGTGAGAGGATTGAGGCTTACCGAGGAGTCAGCTGGGTGGGTTGTAACTGGCGGAGCAGGATCAGGCTGGAACCTGGATGTGGTCAGACGCGGCCCCGTCTTGTTTTTCATACATGAAGCTAAGGTCACTGTCTGCCCTCGGAGTCCTGTCCCGGCTGTAAATACGCTACTGGAACATTCACAGAAGCACCGGTCAGAGGTTTTCTAGGACCCCTTTCCCTTCATGTGAGCATCCCTTCCATGACGTTGCCCGTGTCCAGGCAAGGCTCCCACCGCAGGGACCGAGGCAGTCTGTGCTGCTATCTCGCGGAGACTCCCTGGTAGCATCCGTGCACGCAGCCTTGTTTTGCCCTCTGGAGCATCCAGTTATTTACTTCCCTTTTAAGAGCGACACTAAGGCATGGGAGGCAGCCTGGACACTTCTCTAAGCCTCCTCCCCTCCAGGCCACACCTTTCTGGTTCCTTGACTCATTCCTCCAGTCATGTGACTCCCAGACCCATCCCCACAGTTGCCCTGCTCTGAGCACACTGGTGTGTTAGGTTCCCCTTTAAAACCTGGCAGCCGGATGGCACACCGTATTCCAAATGTGGTCTAACCGGCCACTGCCTCCCCATGCCTCCATGAGGAAAGTAGAGACTGAGTTCGCTTTTCATTAACGAGCTCAGACTCTTTGTTATTATTGAGCTTGTGGTCGACCACATTCCCCAGGTTTTTATCATGTAACTCGCTGTACAGTTGATTTTAACCCAGTGGCGGGACTGTACATTTCTCCCCAATCAATTAAATCTTGTTGCTATTGGCCCAGTCCAGTTTGTTGAAATCACTTTAAAAAAATATGTGAGGCTGCCATCCAGCATATTAAGTATCCGTGGTAGCTGTCCTTCGTCTGTAGATGTGGTAAGCATGCGTTCTACGCGTCCGTTGTCGTCATTAGTAAAAGTGTGGAGCAGGACGAGGGCAAGGTCTACGCGCTGCAGTGAAACTCTAGTCTAGACCCTTCCCTGGTGCGTGGGTTCAGCCAGCCGCCAGCACCCCAAACTCACCGTCGCCGCCCACATCTCTTAAATGAGAAGATGCATGCAAAGGCACTTCTCGAACTATCCAAGATATTTCTTATCTGGTTACAAGGATGTCATGACTCACGAGAGTCCTCAGAATCTCGAGAAGGTTACGTAACCACTGTTGTTTCGAGCCTCTGCTGTTTTCTTTCCATCCTTTTCCACCTTGATCATCTTAGAAATGCATCTCCCTCCTTTTTCTCTCTGGGAATCTAATTCGTCTCATAGCTTTAGCTACTATCACCCAGGCACTGCCAGTAACCATCTCTGGCCTCCACACCTTTGTGAAGCTCCGGATCTGTGTCCAATACCCACCAGCCATCTCCTTCTGAGAGGCCTGGTTTAACCGGCTGCAGTGCTGGGTGCTGAAGGCGCCTCTGATTATCTCTGGGTTGTCACACATTGCCTATAAGGGGGAAGAGAAAGAGGGAAAGACAGGAAGATTTTCAAGAATATTTTCAATGATTTCCTATGTATCACCTTGTAACTTATTTGTTCAATACAATTAAAACTGTGTAATATTTAAAAATATTATATGTTGGATATAAGTATAATAAATAATCATTTTAATGAAGATAATATATAGAAAAGCACAAATTATATTAAAGTGTTTCTACTTTTCCCATTGCTTTTTAGAGAGAGTGGGGGGGGGGGGGAGAGAGAGATGTCGATGTGAGAGAGACACATCAATAGGTTGCCTCCCATACAAGCCCTAAACCTGCAACCCAGATACATGCCCTTCACCAGGAATTGAACCCACAACCCTTCAGTGTGCGGGCTGACACTCTAACCACTGACCCACATGAAAGAGAAAGTCACTGATAGAGTGCTCTAACAGGTACAAATGGCAGCAGAGTAGCCCCCGAATGTTCTGCACTGAGAACAGCACCTCCCTTCCTATAGCCTTCCACACACACACACACACACACACACACCCGCCCCCATGCTACGGTGTGAAGTGAGAAAAGTAAAACATAACTAAGTGACAGCATTGATCAGGACCCATTAGCTCCTTGAGCAATAAATACCAAACAACTAAAAACAATCCCCATTTAGTAATTCATTTTTCCACCCACAGAACAAGCAAATCTCCCCAGGATGCTAACCAGTCACATCCTAGTGGAAACCCAGTCTTCTCATGAGGCTCCCGTAGTCTGGGTGTAATTCCCTTCTGGAGACCTATGAACTATCTGCTGCCTCTTCCCCCTTGTACAGGACAGGATAACAGGCATGGTCCCTCCAAATTGGAAAGAGGAGGGATGAGAGCCTCTCGTCCATCACAAGTCTGGAATTTTGAGAGCACGTATTGTGGATCGCACCCTGGAAGCAAAGCTTAGTCTTTGAGCCCATTTCTGCTCTTGGAAGAGCGCTCTTCCCATTATTCCTCCAGTCCTTGCATCTACCCTCAGAGCTCTGTCTGGGCCAGTATTGCAGCTTGTTTTGAGTCTCAAATAATCACAGCCTCTTTTACTCTAGGTTCATAAATTTACAGAGCAGTAGTAGTTTATTGAGAACACAGTAGACTGCAGTGGGGGGAAGGCTGGCTCTTTTATGCTTTGCCTCAGAAGCAACCCATGTCAATTCATTGACCAAAATTAGTCATACCTAATTGCACGGGGTAAGGAATAGAATCCTGCTCGTGCCAGGAAGGAGAGGGCAGCAGACAAGGGTGGACAGAAGTCTCCACCACAGGAGCCGCATTGAGATAACGTCCACTCAGATCTTTACTGAGTCCCAGGCTCTTGGTTATAAGGACCGAAGAAATGGACACAAAACCATTGCCCTCAGGAGTGTAGACAGCAACCATGATGGTTAATAAACTGAGAGGGAGGAGCATTTTCTAGTTCTCTGCCCTGAAACTGTTAGCCGTGCATTGTCTCACTTTTGTGCACTTGGCTTTTCACAGCCTTGGCTGTGAGCAACTTGAGGGCGTGATTGTATCTTCTTGATGCCTAGTACAGTGGCTGGCTCATTGTGAGGCCTCTTGAAGTGTTGAAAATTAACTGAATGACTGGGTGATCTAACCATCAGACCAAAACCAGGATTTGTTTTCAGCCTCTGGAGGACCCGATTACAGGTGCCTAGTTTCTCTGGCTCTTAGTTACCCAACTCCCTAATCCCTGGAGCTGCCACTGTACAAAAGACACTGCGCGTGCGCTGTCTCTCCACTCGGGGAAAAAGGCGGGGTGGGCTCCAAGAACTCACGTCAGTACTTCTCCCGTTCTAATGGAGTGAAAGGGACACCCAGCACAACTTTCTTTGCAGAAGAGAAAGAAGCGCCTTAAAGGTTTGGGTTAATTTGCTTACTTTCAAAGCCCTTGGGCAGTGAGCAGAACCCTCAACTTGCCTTATTTTTACTACTTAGAACAAACAAGTGTCCTCCTGTCATAATTCATGAAGATCACTTTGATAATGAACAGAACAATATATTTCCCTCTTCTGGTCCCCTCCTTCCCTTTGTGGGGTAGTAATTCTGGTTGTTCGTTGTGTGGTAAAACCCTGGGGGCGCACCAAAGTCAAGGGCAGTGATGGAGAGAGGGGAGTGTGCTAAGAGAACAACCTCACACCTGCAAGGCCAGAGAGGCAGTTGGCTTACTTTACATGTCATATAAAATAATGGCTTTTATACTGTGTTTCTCAAAGAATGCCTCTTTTACGTGAGCTGGGCCATTTTTTAAGTTGCTACATTCTAGATTTTATCACAGTCAAGTTCAGTTCTGACCTTGGAACACAGCGGTCAAATTCAGGATACAGGAGTCTTTTGAAACAGACATTTTTGTGAAGCAATCCATTTGGGAAGCACGTCCAGTCCGTAGAGAATACAAATTGACTCTACTCCTGCCCCCAGGAGTGGACAGTCTCATGACTACTAGTAAGTCAGGTATATAAACAGATGACTGTAAGGCAAACTACTATTTGTGATTGAATAGAAATATGGTCAAAGTACTGTGGGAATGCAGGTGTAGGTATGGTATCAAGCTGAGGAAGGGACTAGAAAACTTAGGGAATGGAAGAAAGTGTCCTTAAGCTGTATGTGCAAAAGTACATAGGGATTGAAAGGACTTTGTGGGGAAAGCGTATTCTAGGAACAGTGTCAGAGCATATTCTAGGGCTGAGTGTCAGACAAGAGCCTAAGCTGGAGCAATGGTGTGGAATGAAAAAGGGTCCTAGGTTAGCAGGCAGCAGCATAGAGGCCCTGATGACTGCTGGGCTGCAGGGGTGAGGAGAGGGAGGAGGCAGAGACATTAGGTGCCCTAGATGCTGGGGACGGCCGCGAGAAAGAGCCATTTGTGCAGGAAAAAAGCTCAGTGACCTTGAGGTTGCTTTCAAATCTGAGTCTGTGACTCACTCCTGTGGTTCTGTGTACACTCCTGGTAGCTCTTCGTTGGGTCAAAATGAAAAGACATTCATTGCATCTCACGTGGGCACCTGGCTTTGTTCCTTCGTCCAGGAATTGTCAGTCTTTTACTTGCTGTCCTAACCCTAATAATCAACATTCCAAGCATCAGGAGGTTCTTGTTCCCACCCGCAGGTAATGCTGGCTGTGAACATGGTGTTCTTGGAGTTGTTTTTCAAATAGTTCTGTTCTGTTTTCAAATATTTATCCATTTAAGCAACATCACTATTTATGGCTGAAAGGACATCTGTTCTGCTGGCCTGGCACCTGGCTTCTGAGCTAGAACTTTTTTAAGTCTGAGTCCACCTTCTCACTGTAGGAAAATTAATTTTGACTCTACTCACATGACGTTATCTGATGTTCTTGTGACAAGTTATGTGAGGGCCTTGGAAGGATGATGACAGGCCTTTGTGGGTAGGTTTTGTTTTATCCCCAGCATAGAAGAGCATCCTTGTGGTAGGAGATCAACACTCAAGAGCCTGAAACTTTTTGCACATTGCATGTGAAGCTCGGAGCGTTAGAGGGGTTTTTCCACAGGAATTCGTATGTACACATACAGCTGGCCGGTGGCTGGGCTCCAGCCCTCGCCGGGTTATTTGCCTGTTCCAAAGAAGCAGGGAAGGAAGACACTCATGCCCCGTCATCCATCATGTGTTTCCCATGAACCTTACAGCTGGATATTGAAAAATCTTGATTTGGTCTTTCTCTCTTTTCTTCCTTGCAGTCAGCTGGATATGGATATACAGAAAGAGAACCAGGAAGTGTTTGTGGAATTGAATCAGAACTTGAGACATTGAGAGTCGGTCATTTCAGTGGTGTGTCTTGTTCCTTTTTCATCAGATATTGAATATTCTTCCTGCAGGTTGTGTTCCTGACTGGCTTTGGCTATGTGTACGTGGACATTGTCCATCAATGTGGCTCCATCTTCATCACTCTGGCCCCAGAAGGAAAAGCAGGACCTATTGTAACCAATACCAACAAGTAGGTTTAATCATTATCTCAACAGCAGGACAATAAGCTTTCCCACTCTAAAGCTGTAAACCTATCACTTACCATTCTTGGTCATCCCTATGTATACATTGAAGCTTGTGATTAATTATTGGGTTATTAGCATTAAGTCATATTTATAATAGGGAGCAATCTGTTGTCTTACCTGGATGCCCCTTCCAGTTCTTCTGTGATATTAACAAACATTTACAAACTAAAGCACACTTCTTAAAATTGTATGTTATCACTAGCATGAAATGCTAATTAATACTTCTGTATCCTCTGTATCCACATGACAACCTAGTAATTAATAACTGAACTTAGCAATTAGAGCTGCATCAAAAGTAAATTCACCTCTTAGAACCACATTTTCCCCCTTCAACCTGAATGTCACCATCAGGTTTTACAAACATGAATCCAAGAGTTAATATCCTTAAATTAAAAGAACTCATATAATTCAGTGGGCTTACCATGAAGGTAGCCTCTTCTTCCAAAAATAAAAGAAGGGCAAAAGACATGAACAGAAAATTCTAGGAAGAGGAACTACAAGTAATTAAAGAAATGCATATTTAAATAATATATTTCTTATCAAATAACAATATGTTCCATCATATATGGTCCTAGTTGAAGTGTACATTGTTACCATTTTCTGGAAAGCACTTTAGAAATACATATTTGGAGCTTTAAAATCCCTTTGGCTTAGAAATTCCAATTTTAAGACTTAAAGCAATAATTAGAGAAGTTGGCAAAGATATATGCAGAGAGGTATTTATCACATTGCCAATTATAATGGCAAAATATTCAGAGAACAACAGCTATCAGTAGAGGAATAGATAACACATAAATGTACCACGAGTGGTATATCCACAGAAAATAGGCGTAGAGGATTATAGTGTAATAGGAAGATGCACATGATAAACCTAAAATGGAAAAAACAGTATAAAGTTGAGTATATAAATAGGGCCCTAGCTATTTGTCATATGTACACATATTCTACATGAGTAAATGTGCATGCACACACATCCACTCTGTCTCACACACATACACACACAAGAGAAACATTCCTAAAAAGAAGCCTGAAAAGAATCAGCAGTGTTAATAGGTGTGGGGTTAAAAGTGATTATTTAATAAGTTTCTATATTTTCATTTTCTACAGTAAAAATTTATAATCAGAAAAATTATTGATTTTATGAACTCTTAAATGATACCAACTTTGATACATTTGTTTAGGTTCTTTTTAAAAATTTTTCTCACTTTTCATATATGGATAGGAACTCATTAATTTGTACCCTGCCAAATTATCATTAATTTGAAGTTATAATATTTCAAACAAAGTTAAGTAGAATGTTTTCTTGGCCCAGAAGTATTTGTAAGAAATTAATTAAGAGACTAAAATTCAGAGACTACATTTTAAATTGCATAGTACAAAATTTTAAGTCTACCCCAGAATTTCATGAACATTTATCTAAGCATTAGGAGGGCATTGTTAATGACAAGAGCCACAATCCATGCGTCCAGTGGTGAAAACAGGAAAGGCACCCGTACTTACTTGCACTTCGTAACTCATTTATTCGACGCTTACTTTTCAAATACTTATTGGATACAGGTGCTATTCTAGAGGAAGTGGTACATCAGTGAGTAAAGAGACCAAAATCCCTGCTCTTGAGGAATCATTCTCATAGGCATGGAATGGGAAGACAAAGGGTAAACATAATGGAAAAGGAAATTTTATGGTGGTCATAAATCTCAATTTATTTCATTATAATAGAAGGTAAAGAAGGTCGGCATTCTGCAGATATAAAAACAGAGCCCAGTAAGAAGGACAGAGGGTAGTTTTTGAAAACGGTGTAAGTCTCTCCAAGATGTTGACATTGGAGCAAAGACCTAAAAGCAGCCAGAGGGTTAGTGATGTGGTTTTCTGGAGGTAGAGCTGTCCAGACAGAGGGCACAGTCTGGCGAAGCAGGGGGAGCCCATGCGGGCCAGATGGAGGGGTGAACGTGGGGGTGCAGTGCCGGAGGTCCGAGAGTAAAGGCTGGAAGGAGGGACACGTGGGGCTCAGTTTTCATTCTGAGTGAAACAGGGAAGTCTTGGAGCATTTTGAGTAGAGAAGTTCCATGATCTGATCTAAAATTTTAGATGCTTGTTGGCTGCTTTGTTGAAGTGGATGGTATAAAAGCGAGGGTGGAAACAGGAAGACTAGTTAGGAGATCATGACAGTTATTCACACCAGAGAGAGATAAGAAGTGGCCAGTTTCTGGATAGCCTTTTGAGGACAAGCCCATGGGATTTCCCTGATGCATTGGATAAGGGAGAAAAATAGAGGCATCAAGAAGGAATCCACACTTTTTGGTCTAAGTAACTGGTAGAACGTAGTTGCCATTAACTGAGATGGAAAAGACTGTATGTAGATTTGGGGTCAGATCAAGAGTTTGATTACGGATATGACAAGTTGAGCGTCATTTGGACATATAATGACTCTGTGGACAGGCAGTTATGTATGTAAGATTGGAGTTCGGAGGGGTCCTAGGCTAACTGTGTGCCTTTGGAAGTCATCAGTATATAGATGACTCGTCAAGCCATGTGGCTGGACAGTATTTCCAAGGGGAGTGAGTGGAGGTGGAGGACCAAGGGCTGAGCGTTGGGCACCTGAACTTTAAGAGGGAGCCACATAGGTAACGGGGATGGATGTCCAGAGGTAGGACAGAGAAGACATGTAAAGAAATTATTCCCAGCTGGAGGGAGTTATTGCCATCAAAGGCCACAGTAGTTGAGTGAGCCGCACACTGAAGTCCACCATTAGATGTAGCCAGGCGAAGTCACTGGTGACCTTGAGGAGAGTTGCTTTGGTAGACTGTTGGGGGGCAGAAGCCTGCGTGGATCAAGGTTAAGGGAAAATGGAAGGAGAATAGAAGATGATGTATATAAAAAACTCTTTGGAGTCTTTTGGTAGAAGGATCAGAAAAATGAGTGGTAGCTGGAGGAGGTAATGGAGCTACAAGAGGGATTTGTTAAGACAGGAGAAATAACAGCTTCTAAGCTGCTCGTGGTGATGACCTTGAGGGGGGGAGTGACTCGCCCGTGAGCCGTAGAAGTGGCGGGAAGCAGCGCTGGCGGAGATGCTGGAGCAGTTTGCGGTGGGGCAGTTCGCGGTCAGTTTTCTTCCGCATTCTCTCCTTGTTCAAGCTCAGGAGTCTTGGTTATTTTGCTACGTCTTTCTGCCTTGCGATGATTGTAACAGAGGATTCGGGCACAAAGACGAGAGGACAGTGGAGTAAAAGTCTGGTGTTGATAAGGGAAACCCGTGGAGGAACATGACAGGGACTGGCAGTCCGTTGGGAACATTCCCCAGATGGTCGGAGTGTGACGGGCTCTGTCCAGGCACAATGCACTGCACGGCGAGTTCTCACTTCCTTGTGAGGACCCGAGGGGACCTCAGCAGGTGTAGACTAAGGCACTGCCGTTCACACACACACAAAAGGAAGGAAGCAGGGGAGCCACTCTTCTTTCCTTCTCTCCTCCAGAACTCGGGCGAGGGCTGTGGCGTTGAAGATGTTCGTCACTCGGTTGAGCCTGGCCGTGTTCGATGACCTCACCCACCACACGGCCTCCTCCGAACTGCTGAGACTCACGCTGGACAATGTCTTCCTCCAAATGGCCCCGGCGGCTGGTCCCCTCCTGGGGGAAGAGCCCAGCGCGGCGCCCTCCCAGCTGTACTGTGTGGAGGTCTGCTGTGGGGACCTGCAGCTGGACAACCAGCTGTACCACAAGTCCAACTTCCACTTCGCCGTCCTGGTCTGCCAGGGAGAGAAGCCAGAGCCCGCTCAGGGCCCCAGCACGCAGAGCCTCCTCGTGTCCAGCGGCGACTTGGAGGAATGCAGGAGGAAAAGTTTCATCCGCCTGGGCCTCACCTTCACTGAGGGCGAGAGCTGCCTGTGTGACATTCACGAGCTCAGCTTTGAGCTGAAGCCTGCCCGGCTGTACGTGGAAGACACGTTTGTATACTACATCAGAACTTTGTTTGACACCTACCTTCCTCACAGCAGCCTGGCCGGTCCCCCCACCCTGTCCCCAGGTGGCGCACAGGTTCTGCCCATACAGGTGAGACAGCACGCCAGGGCCCTGGTGAACCCCGTGAAGCTGCGGAAACTGGTCATCCTGCCCGTGAGCCTCCTGGTCAGCATCCACGCCTCCCTCAAGCTGTACATAGCCTCCGACCACACTCCGCTCTCCTTCTCGGAGTTTGAAAGAGGCCCCGTCTTCACCACGGCCCGGCAGCTCATCCACGCCCTGGCGATGCACTACGCCTCGGGGGCTCTCTTCAGAGCAGGTGAGGACACAGCGGAGGGTCTGGGCAAAGGGAGACGTTTCGGGGTCTTGCCTTATGGACAT
>NW_005871342.1:360680-383499 GCF_000147115.1 Myotis lucifugus | reverse complement strand
AAAAGCAGTGCCGTTCTAGGTGTCAGCTTGCTTTCTTTTTTTTAATCATTTTATTTTTCAATTATAGTGTGTATTCAACACTATTTTTTTTAATGTTTTCAGTGATTTTAGGAAGGAGAAGGATAGAGAGAGAGAAACATCCATGAGTGAGAAACATCATAGATCAGCTACCCCTTGTATGCCCCTGCTAGGGATCAAGCCCACAACCCAGGCATGTGCCCTGACTGGGAATCAGACCCTTGACCTCTTAGTTCCTGGGTCGAAGCTCAACTGCTGAGCCACACTGGCCGGGCTGTTAGCTGTCTTCATTGCAGTCTTTCATGAAGAGATGAAGGAGAGAAATTCAGAGGCTTGATTTGCTCGTAAGATGCATAGAGAGACTCTGCCTGCCCGGTGCAGCCTTGTCCGTCTGAACAGATGACAGAGGGCCCGCGGTGCCTCAGCCTCCCACACACCGAGCTGGGAAAGCCCGCCGGGCTGGTTCGAATATGTGCACAGAACGTTCTGTGGGAAGGGCGGTGCTGAGAGTTGGGTGTTGGGGACCAGGTTGTTTCAGAATACTCTGGCAGCAGTTTCCAACCTTTTTTGTCTCATGGCATACATAAACCAATTCTGTGGCACACCAAAATATATATATTCTATTTTTTGCCAATCTCACACACACACAAAAACAGATATAATTTTGATTCATTCACAACAGATGGCTATTGTGTTGGCTGCTGTCATTTTTTTATTTGATAATCTAAGGGAAAGGAGGTCCGTGCCCCTGACTAAATAGCCGGGTATTGTGTGTTTTGAAAATTCTTGCTGCTCTATGGTAACCGGCGTCAAAGCACACATTCCTGACCTAAATGCACTCGGAAGCCGTTTCATTTTGACAGTCTGACTCCTTAAGTTCCCCTGAATTTAGGCAACAAACACCAGCCAGAGTGGGTCTTGTGGGCCCCGTTTGATAAAGGAACATGGAAGTCTTACTTTCTGAATGGCAGAGAGAGAGCCTTTGTAGCATTGTACTTGGAATGCATTCCCATCAGAGATGATCATTTTAGCAGCAGTGACTCATGTTGTTGCCGTCCTGGTAAGATTGCGTTTTCTCCACCGTGAAATGCACAGTGTAGAGAGGGCTACTCACAACCCTTAACTGAAAATGACAGGGTCCGGGGAGGGCCCTGCCGAGCTGTTGTTTTGATAGCTTGCACAACAATGAAGAAATATTCCCTCTTGCTAAGAAACCATTTAGAAATAAGCTGTTAACATTTCAATTTAATAGATGGGTATTCCAGAAACTTACCCTTTCGGGCAGTTTTTGCTCTTAACATGAGGAGCAGGCATGTAGGTTACTGAGCGCTGACCCAGGCCTGGGAGGAAATGCCTCGGGCTGGGCACCACGTGCCTGCAGTGTGGGGAGCACCCGTCTGTGCCAGGATCTGGCAGAGACACGCGACTGTGGCACCGGGGAGCCACGTCCCTGCAGCCCCAGCGCCAAAAGCGATCGCTCTGCTTTGTTTATGTTTTTAACAAGCTTTCCCAAGAACATTCTGTTTGGATCTTTTGTAATCCACCTAAAAATCCTCTAAGCTGTGTCCCAACCTCATTATACACTGAGACGAAATTCTAATACAGAGGGCCAGATTTTAGAGCCTGCTGGGAAGTCTGTCACTAAAAACCTACCGACAATCTAAAGATTATCTGGAAGAAGCAGTGATGAGCAGGTTGGAAATGGGAAGATGGTAGGAGGTGACCAACCCCCAGGACGAGTCTTGTAGGAACAAGTGAACAGGTTGCATAAAGACAGTAAAGTAATTAGAAATGAGTAACTAACCCTGTTTAAAGAATGTGGGCTTTATATTTTCCTGGGGCCCTCACGACCCCTAAGTCTCAGTTTGATTAGATACCAGACAGACAACCTTTTTCAACAAAATTCCCGGACAAGCAAGCTGAGGCTACATTTGCTTTTGGAGGAAACTCGTTAAAGGAGAGTCGGGGACGCTTTGTGCCCTTTCTGTCCAGCTCACACGCACACGCAGTAGCTCTGGGCCATGCGTGGCCTCCGTCAGCCCGTGGTCCTGATCCAGGAGACCCAGCCGCCCTGGGTGTGCGAGGGGCTGGGTCCTTTCCGCCCACCCCTGCCCCCTGCCCTGGGGTTTTGCTTGGCAGTAGCTCCTTTACTTCTATGTAGAGTCTTTGGAGAGAAGGGGATTAAAATGTTTCTAGAACCACCTGGGCTCACGCAGGGGGGGACGGGGGGGGGGCGGGGGGAGAGGGTGCAGGTGGAATCAGGTAAACCTGGGCTGAAACCCAGCCCACGTGTCTAACCCTGGGGAGATGGTGAACAGTGGACTTCATCTCTTTCCTCCTTTCCCTGCCTGCCTGGGAGACAGTGGAGGCAGGGAATTAACAGCCTTCTCTGTCCCCTGGGCCTCGGACGGTTCCTGAGCCCAGGGCTTCAGTCTTTAGCTGACCTGAACTTACATAAAAGGAGGTGATAGTACTTCTCTTGCACAGTTGCCTGTGAGAATTAAAAATGTTCAATGCCTGGCCCCTATAGGCCTCCCAGTGACGATCATCTTCTGGAAGTTATTCCCTGTGATAACATAAACCCTGGTGTTGTCTTCCTAGTGGTCCAGAGAAGAGGGGGCTCCAATTTTAAGAACGTCCCCCTCTACAAGAGCTGGGCCCGGGTGCCCTAGGGCTCCGCAGGGCTTGGCACCCGCACTGTCCAGCCTCCGGGGTCGGTGACCTGACTGGGGATCTGTCGCAGGCCTGTCTGCTAAGAACCTGCTGGTGAGGCAGGCTCGGCTCCCAGGGCTTCCATCCGCTGGCCTCCCATTAGCGCTGTCAGCCCTGGGCTGGGAGGCAGTGGTATCCAGAGAAAGCCGCCCGTCAGGAATGTTCCTCTCCTTAGCCCTTGGCCCTTGCCTGCACCTCCATCCTCTGGGCGAGAGCCCCAAGCCCCGACCCCGGGGTGTGTGTGTGGGGGGGGGGGGGGGTGAAGGGAAACCACTGCCAGAGTGCCAGAGTCCATGCCACAGCCACGTTCCCACGGGGCAGGGCGCCCAGCAGTGAGGCCGCTCCTGGCAAGCCCGGCTCACACAGGAAACCAGACCCGAGGCTCCCCCCTGGGACCTTGGCAGGGAACGCTCCCCTCGCTAACTAATCAGTGTGTCCCTGTCACCGAGGTTTACACAACTGGAGCTGGGCTGGAAAGGGAGACGTGTGTCTGGCTCCAGCTCCGCGCTAGAGGGAAGCGCTCAGCTTGGTCGGAGTGGGAAAGATTAAAAATAACTCCTCCATCTTGGTCCGGACTCTGCACCCCCTGTAACACCCATTCAACATCTGGCCTCCCGACCAGGCACCTTCTGATCCCAGAGCCCCCGCTGCCCCTGCGCGCACCCGCAGCCTGAGGGGCCGCCCTCCCGCGCCTGGGGCCTGCGTCCCAGCACACGGTCCCTTTTAGCAGGAACAGCGGAGGCTCGGCAGGGCGGTCACATAAAGCTGTTTGTGAGGCTGCCAAAGGACCACTTTGATTTATAAACTAGGAAAGTTTGCCACATCTGAATTCACAGTGAATGAGTTATTTCCCATATTTTGCTCCAAAAGAGCTTATTACATTCTCAATTCTAGTGTGAAAAATGAATTGCAGGGAAAATGTGTTATTTTTCCCAAATGTTGAAAGTGCCGTGTTGAAGGTCTCAGCAACCCTTCCCTTCGGTCCCCGCAGGCTGGGTGGTTGGATCCCTGGAAATCCTCGGCAGCCCGGCCAGCCTGGTGCGGAGCGTGGGCAACGGCATCGCCGACTTCTTCCGGCTCCCGTACGAGGGGCTGACCCGCGGCCCCGGCGCCTTCGTGAGTGGCGTCTCCCGTGGGACCACGTCCTTTGTGAAGCACATTTCCAAAGGTAGCTATTTCGGTCCCTCGTGATAATGCCTATTTCATTCCTTCCTGACTTTTCTCTTTTTAAAGAACGTGTTAAAGCTTCAGTGTTGCCTCTTGCTTTGTTTGGCGTGTTGGCTTGCAGTGAAACGCTGGGTCTGTGACAAAGCTCGTAGATGAGCTCTGATGTGTTAAGCAGATCACTGCGTGCCTGTGCAGTGTGAGAATCTCAGAAACCTCGAATGTGAAGCCGTTCACTGGGGAAGCATGCACTGGCTCAGCGGCTCTCCCATGTGATAAATGCAGAAATGTTAAAGGTGCTCGGACTTCTGCTAAACATCAGAAACCCTACACTCTGTTGCCTCATCATATTTTTTTTAATGTAGATACAGTTGTCATAACTTTTGTGAGGCTATGGATACATTTTGACAGGGAAGCCGGTGGGGAGTGAAACCGCGCGCACAGTGCCATCTGGTGGCTGCACGGGCCGCCAGGAGCAGAAGCCCAGCTGCCTGCCCCCTGGACAAGGGCCGTGTTTCCCTGGTTTCCGCGTTTGCTTGACGACATTTTGGTCAGGTTGGCAGGAACTCAGGAGCTAACAAGAACCATCTGAGTCCCCATTCTTCTCAGCAGGAGGCAGGGAAGAGGGGCGAAGGGCTTCTCCCCAGTGAGGCCTTTTACTGTCAACAGCACGGCACCTGGGTAATGGACAAAGGCAGGGCCACTCCCCCGCCCAGTCACCCAGGAGGCCTGGGAGCAGAGCTGCCAGCGCTCACAGATGAGTCACTGGTAGACTTCTCACCCGTGACACTTAGATCTTTGTGGTTCTGTTGTTTGTATTTTAAAATAAGACAACCAACACCTGCTAAATTGAAGTCCACCGGTAATTTTAACATCTGGCTCACTGCATGTTTTTACACTGGCTCTCTCCTCTTCGCAAACCCGTGCGGTGTATTGGGATCTGTGTGCACGCATGTATCTTCTTTATTTTCAGATTACTGGTAAAGATGCAACTGCAAGAATGACACTTCCCATCTCTTCTTAAAACCTGACATCCTAACAGATGAGCTAATTCATTAGCTTCAGAAATGTGGCCATTGATGTCTTTCAGTTTTGCTCATGGGGATCGATGCAGACTTGCTAGAAAGGATGCTGAATATTTTGAGTAAGATGCTGAAATAGCCTTTCTTAGGAAAAAAACAGGATCATGGCTTCACGTGATTCGCTTCCTTTGTTGTCCTCACATTTTTCATTGAACATCCTGAATATCAAAACTGCACATGTTCTCTGCGGCACAATAATCATTTCCTCCAAAATGTCAAATAATAAGGAGGGAATAATTTTTAGTCCAAAAGTGGAAACATCTCTTTGCAGTCTGTCAAAAATTCAGCAACTAACCTCAACCTTTAAAATCAGAGCAGGCAGCCCTAGCCGATTTGGCTCGGTGGATAGAGCATCGGCCCTCAAACTGAAGGGTTGAGGGTTTGATTCAGGTCAAGAGCAGGTACCTTGGTTGCAGGCTCAATTCCGCGTGGGAGGCAACCAATCAATGTGTCTCACATCAGTGTTTCTCTCTCTCCCTCTCCCTTCACTCTCTCTAAAAAATTAATGGAGCCCAGCCCAGCTTGCATGGCTCAGTGGTTGAGCATTGACCTATGAACCAGGAAGTCTGGTTTGATTCCCAGTCAGGGCACATACCTGGTTTGTGGGCTCGATCACCAGTAGGGGGCGTGCAGGAGGCAGCCGATCAATGATTCTCTCTCATCATTGATGTTTCTCTCTCTCTCTCTCCCCCCCCCCCTTCCTCTCTGCAATCAATAAAAAAATAAATAGTCAATGGAAAATGTCTTCGGGTGTGGATTAACAATAAAATAAAATCAGAGTAGACAGATTTTAACCTTCAAAACTGGGCCTCAGTGAGGACTTCAAAACCAACTGTTTGTTTTTTACTGTTTTTATTGATTTTTTTGAGAAAGGAAGTAAGAGGGAGAGAGAAATAGAAACATCGATGAGAGAGAAACATCAGCATCCATGGGCTTGTCTCCTGCACGCACCACACTGGGGATCGAGCCCGCAACCCGGGCATGTGCCCTGACCAGGAATGGAACTGTGACCTCCTAAAACCAACTGTTTTAGCCAAGCCTTGACAATCAAATGGTAGTGAGCCCAGTTCCATGTGAAACTCCAGGCACTTTTCTGGTAACAGACTCTTACCCTACCCCTCTGAGGAGAGCCATCATCGGCACAGGCAAGTGAAGCCACCATCACTCGCCCAGAGGGCACAGATGGGCTTCCACTGCCCTCTCAACTATCCCTCGGCCTCTGGGCACCTCTCCCATGTCCTCCATACATGACCAGGAGCCAACCCATGTGCTCTTGTGCCCTCAGGTACCCTCACCTCCATCACCAACCTGGCCACGAGCCTGGCCCGAAACATGGACCGGCTGTCCCTCGATGAGGAGCACTACAACCGGCAGGAGGAGTGGCGGCGACAGCTCCCGGAGAGCCTGGGCGAGGGGCTCCGGCTGGGCCTGTCCCGGCTGGGCATCAGCCTGCTCGGTAAGGGGTGCAGGGATGTGCGCGCCCGTCTGCCCTCTGGCTCTGCCGTGGGACATGGACTCCCAGGACAGGAGGTGGTTGGGAAGTTCACATCCTTTCTGTAGACCATCGGAGGCTCGGAGAGGATATGGCGCTCACCCCAGTTCCTGCCCTGAGTCAGTGAGGCTGTGGAACAGGACCCACGTGCCAGCACCAGGGTGAGGCTATGACAGGCCATCCTGTCTGACCAGAGGCTACCTGCTCCCTCAGCACCCCAGGCACTGCAGACACCTGCTCCCCCACCACCCAGACACCTGCTCCCCCACCACCCAGTCACCTGCTCCCCCACCACCCAGACACCTGCTTCCTCACCACCCAGACACCTGCTCCCTCAGCACCACTGTCGATGCCTGCTTTTGTTTTTTAAGCACTTGAGCAACTTGCAACTAACTGTCATGCGAACCTCAGGAGGAAGCCACTTTTTCCTTTTGTGTTTTTAAGAATGCCAGATCAGCCTGACTGGGGTGATTATCAGTTGTTGAGCAGCCAGATGGTATAGTTAGAGGTGAAGATTGCTCTTGAAATTTCCAAATTTTACAAATGTTTGATAAATAAGTTGCTTTGTAAAAATCTATAAAAAGGAAGCTTCAGAGCTGAACTTTTGCAGAGCAGGATTTTCAAGGGTATTTTCTGTTTGTTTGCAAAGGATTTTAAAACTGTGTTGCTTGGCAGCATGCCTGCCCAGCATCTGAAGAAGGTGCATCTCCTGAGATCAAAGTGCCCAGTGCAGAGAGAGCAAAGGTCAGCAAAGCTGGGCCTGAAGGGTCATCCTCTCCCCGGTCTGCCGGTGCAGACATCACCCCCAGCTCGCAGTGCAGCCACTGAGGCTCGGAGAGGGCGCAGTGAGGTGTTACAGGAGCAGCTAGGTTACTAGAAATTGTTCACGTCGGAACGTGCAGTGGTGCGCGGCAGTGTCATTGAATCATGTGGGAGCGGGGGGCTGGTGGCTGGGATGGGACTGCTGGGTAGAGGAGCAGCCCGGAGGCATGTGGGGAAGGGCAGTGGTGTGGGGTGGGCCACACTCCTTCTTTTGTACCTCAGACATGTGCTTATCTTCCCTGAGCCTGGGTTTCTCTGCTGTAAATCGGGGCTGGAAACACCATTATTAGAAGTCACGGGGGTCAGGCGTGTGCCCGCCCAGGGCCTGTGTTTGGTCATCAGAACCTGTCATGAAATCATGGCAGCAAAGGAACTGTACGAGTTGCTCAATTTCAGAGTGTCGGATGGGCAGTGGCAGGAGCCTTCTTGCTTTAGTTTTAGTCCAGTGGGTTCCAGTTGCTGTAACCACCGGAAATGACAACCTTGGGGGCTCAGGTCATGGTCTGGGGTCTGGGGGTCTCTTTTCGCTGAGACCTGTGGGCTCTGTGGCCCTGCTCTGGCAGGAGAGCTTCCTTCCCTCCGTCTGAGCCGGAGGAGCTCCAGGTGCTCCCGGAGGAGACCTGCGTGGCTGGCCTGTGGCCGCCTCTGTCCTAAGGCTCTTGTCCCCGAGAAGCAGCGCCACTACCACTCCCCACTGTAGGACGCTGTGCCTGGCGTAGACATCAGCTGTGGGAGGAGCCTGGATCTGCCTTGGCGATGTCGCCCTTGGGGCTTGGCTCGTGGTTGACCATAAAGCTTTGATCTCCACCTCGGTCTGTGTCCTGTACATCCTCCTCCATGCAAGGGAATCTTTTTGTCTGTGGGACCTGCAGTGGGCGCAGTTTTTCTGCATTTGTGGTAATTTCCAAAAACCTAGGTATTCTGGGGGTAACGTAGACCCTGCCCCACGTGTGCACCTGCAGATGCTGGCCTGGCCGGGGCCCAGGTGCTCCATGCCCACAGCACCCTGGGCTCCACGTCCTTGTCTGTGCTCCTCAGACATTTAGTTCACAGTGGGCATCTCAAGGTGGGCCCACACGGGCTCCCTTCCCTCTACGAGCGTAAGAACCCTCTGTGTCCCACATAACCTCAGTGTTAGCTCCAAACACCAGGTCCCAGAGGAAGACAGAGAGGCTAGGATTCTGGAAAGAATAGGACTGTCACCATTTAATCCATCCCCAGAAACGCGATTGCATACCTAATTGAAGCTAGAGCTGTTGTGATGTAGCAGTGACATCAGACCGCTAGTTCCTCAGTTTCTCCCTCTAATGACCCAGTGAGGAGAAAGGTATTTAAAGAACACTTCAGGGTTTCACATGTGTGGTCTTTGATCATCAAACCCCAGGCCTGAATGAGGTTCAGAGCTTGCCCAGGTCAAACCTCCAGCCAGGACAAGATCCCGGCCCCTCCACAATCACCCACCCCCAAGGGCTCCACGCCTGGGAACAGTCAGGATGTGGGGGGCCGGACCATCAGAAGTTCCAGGTAGGGAAAGCACATCCCCCAAATGTGTATGGGGTGGTGGGCCTTCCTGGCGCTGCTTCACCCTCATGGAGATGCTGTGCAGTGTATGAGGCACTTGAAAAATCAAAGGGAGTCTCTGGCCGCCGTGCCCAGCCACATCGCCTGAGGTCAACAAGAAGTGTCAGCCAGGAGAGATGCCACTGAGAGATGTGGCCAAGGCCCTGGACAAGCTCCACCACAGTTTTGGAAAAACAACTGCTCTGGAACAGGCTGTGTAGCCTGCAGAATTGGCATCGGGCTCGCCCACATGTACCAGACCTAGTCCCCAGACGCTCCACTTTCTACCCTCCCTGGAGTCTGTGCTGAGAGGACGTGGCTCCTTATCACCCTTACACTCTGCGTTCCCCCCGAGACGTGGCTTCTCGCTCGTGAGCACCATTGGCAGGACGTCAGAACTTGCGCCGACCCACGCTTCTTGGGCTGCTGCCTGACTTGTGAAGCATCACTGACCTCCCGGCAGCCACACCCTCTCTTCACCACCACTCCTGGGGTGCCATGTGGAACCCCAACAGAGCAGGCCTCCGCCAGGTGAGCAGGACACTTCCCTCCAGTGAGCGAGCCAAGAACTGTGCACCCAGGAGACGGCACCGGGTCATCTCTGACACCGTCCGCGCCAGCAGATGGGTTTGCAGGTGGGAGGGGTTCAGGAAGACGGTGCTTCCTTCTCAATGTGCTGACCTGAAGCTGGACTAGCCGATGCGCTGTTTGTCTCTGGAATGGTGAGCTGTGGAGGGGTGTCCCAGGTTCGGCCTGTACCTTTGCTTTTGCGATTTATTTTTAAAGTGCCCCAAATAGAATTACAATGTGTGGTAAAGACAGCACCAAAATAACCAGACAGGCAGGAATTTCATAGCTCAGGGACAGGGTTTATGGCCTGAGACGAGGAGCAAGTCCCAGAAGAGGTGCGGGAAGGCCTTCTAGTTCCCTGGCTTCAAAGAAAGCCTCCTCTCCCAGCAGAAGGTTAGAAGAGGAGACGCCTCCGCAGTCTCTGCCGTGGCCACACGGGGTCCGTGGACACGCCTCCAAGGTGCGCTTTTCCTCCTCGCCTCACTTCATCACCTCACAGCCGTCTCCAGGTGGCCGCCCACCCCACGGGCCTGGCGCCAAGGACAAGTTTGGGGCTCAGTTTCCACTACTTAAACCTCCGAGCAGTGTGAACATACGGCAGTAAATAACAGCAGTGGTGGGGTAGCTGGATCCTGCTAGTAGGAGCCTCTGAAGCCCTCAGGGAGGCTGCTTCCAGGCCCGGCCGCGGACACAGGAGTGACTGCCCATCGCTCGCAGCCTCTCTGTTCCCAGCTCGCACCTGGAGACCAGGGAGGTGTCGGTGTGCGTGCGTGACGGGCAGCTTCCTCCCGGCAGGGTCTGGTGCGGCAATGGCATGTGGTCTGACAGCCTCTCCTCTACCTCTGAGAACCTAACACCTTGTCATGGGCTACAGGCTTTCCACTCTCTCCAGAGGCCCAAATAGCTTATCTGTCAAAGCCATAGTAACGAGCCTTCACTTTGGCCGCTGGCTGGAGGAAGCTAAGATCAAAGGGGAGTTTCACTGTGATACCTGTTTGCACTCAGGCAGGTGGGAGTTGGAGCCCCTGTGGTGGACAGCCACGCCCCCAAGGCCCACTACCGGTTAGGCCTGCACATTAAAGGGAAATGGGAGATGCTCACCAAAACAACCGCCAGCCCTCCAACTCGGTTGTAATAGGCTTATGGGACTCTGCACTTGAGAATAGACATTTCTACCAGAAATGCAGGCAAGAATTTAATTGATTGATGGGTTTGTAATTATTTGCCCCAGTTTTCCTCCTCTTTTATTTTTCCATCACCATTTATCCCCTCTATGCCCACTTCCACCTCCCCCTGCTCCCCCCGACACACAGTCACCACACTCAGAGACCTGTCAGAATCCGATGATGAAATCACAGGAGCCGTGGTCACTGGCTTCGAGCTAACCATTGTGAACTGTCTGCTATGAAATGAGCTGACGACCAGGCCTCTCCCGCACGCTGCAGGCAGCCGTCACCTCCACTGTGGCCGGTCCACTAACACTCCCAGCTGCTCTGACTCCTGACCTCAGAGTGGGGAGCAGAGCATCGGATCCTCCGACTGGAAATGTGAGGCGGGCTCCCGGCTCGGTGCCAGGATTGGGTGTCACTGAAACAGTGATCCTTCCACCTTCCATCGCCAGAGCCGAGGGCCAGCTGCGAGCTGCTCCCCCGCTTCCGGCATCATTTCTGTAGACGGTTTGAGCAGCATTGGTCGAGGCTGGAAACAGACCCGTCGCCTCAGGTCATTCTTAATCTGTCAGGACATAAACTTAAATGGCTCTGTCAAAACTGAGAGGAATGGAATCCTTGAAGCACATTCCCTTTACAATTGACCCGCAGAACTGGCCTTTGGTTTTACTGGATTTTGTTCCATGGAATATTGCTTGAAATTAGCAGGTCATTAACTGAGACCTGGAAACCTCCGTTTCCCAAGAGACCTGGAATTAGTGGCATTTGGAATAATGGGATTTGACATGTACTAAAGTTTCTACAGGGGGACTGTGCATTTTCATTAATCCTAGCAGGTTTGAGTTGAAAACAGAATTCTGTCAAGAATTGGAGTGAAATTTTTACCTCTTACTGAGTTAGGGAACCCTCCACTCCATTACGGAAAAAAACTGGACTGGTGAGGCCTTTGCTAGATCGCATCATTGGCCCCTCAAAGTAAGAGCAGGGGAACAAACCACCCCATGGGAAAGCCGTCAGAGCGGAGAGCAGAGCGGGAGCAGGTTTTGTAGCTGCTCTAAAGGGAAGAGGCCTGCCAGTGTGGCACAGTGGCTAGCAAACTTTACCATAGGCTGCTTGACATAAAGGAGAAGTTTCTATGGCGTCTCATCAGCATTACAAAGAAATGACTATTCGAAGACCTGCTGTATTATACTTCTCGTGATTTTAGTGTGTACACTATATAAAAGAAAGTTGGCTGGAAAACAGCATCCGTGTTACAACAGCAACAGCCTCATACAGCTCAGGTTCACCACATCTCTTCTTTGCATCACTTTCTCTTATGCTTGATTTCATCATGTTGTTTCGTACAGTAACGTGCTGTGCGGACTGGTGGCCCAGGAGCTGTAGGCTACACTATGTAGCCCAGGTGTGTAGTACCATCCAGGTTTAGAAGTGCACTCCATGATATCTGAACAATGACAAGATCATCCTGTGATGCAGTTCTCAGAACATATCCCCATCGTTAAGCTGCATATGACCTAGCTAACCTGAGTGCTTAATCTGTGCTGGGAGACTGTGCTTATATGAAATCATTCATCCAAATAGTCCTAGGATTCAGGCATGGTTCTTACCCTTACTTCCTGGATCAGGCCACTGAGAGGTTAAGGAGTTTTCCCCAAGGTCACACAGCTGTCCCATGCTTGAGGCAGGATTTTGGGTCTTGGGTCACTGCCTCCCCCTTAACCACCAAGCTGTTCACTGATCCTGTTTATGAAACAGTCTCTTCCTTTGCTAGTCTTGGAAAAAACTTCTCTCTCACTTCAACTGAGGTTTGGCCACTTTTCACTTTATTTATTTATATATTTTTTTAGTATATTTTTATTGATTTCAGAGAGGAAGGGAGAGGGAAAGAGAAACAGCAGTGACAAGAGAGAATCATTGATCAGCTGCCTCCTGCAGGCCCCTGACCAAGAATAGAATTGGCAATCTTTCGGCGCACGGGACAACACTCAACCAGCTGAGCCACACCGGCCAGGGCCCATTATAATCTTACGGGACTACCATTACTTATGCAGAACTGTGTAATGGAAATTATTATATCAACAACTACTCTTTAAATAATTATTAACACATTAAGTTATTAATTAATAATTGCTCTAATTAAAAGGGACAACATGGAGAGGAACTGAGCCTTCCAGTTGTTTTCATCTTCCTGTTCATTGAAAATTAGGCTGAGCAGGCTTTCTCTTCCCTAAACTATGTTGCCTGCTTTCTGGAGAAAGGCAATGAGGGGAGGAAAAGGGGGGTCACTTTGGAATAGTCTGGCATGTTCACTAAATTCTGAACTGAACTTCACAGATCCTGACTATAATGGACCAAACCCAGTCTGAACATTGTATTCTGTTGAGACAATAAATGTCTAACTTGAACTGCCCTCAGTGCATGTAGGTGGTTGGTAAATAAATGTAAAGAACTTTATAACGAGGGTGGGCTTTCATTGTCAATCCAAAATGTGACTGTGTTCCTGATGGAAGGTTTTCCCTTTCTCAAGATGCTAAGCCTCAGCCCTTACTGGGCGTTTGTTGTGTTTCAGGTGCAATTGCTGGCATAGTCGATCAGCCAATGCAGAACTTCCAGAGAACATCCGATGCTCAGGCTTCAGCAGGACACAAGGCCAAGGGCGTGATCTCAGGCATGGGGAAAGGAATCATGGGGGTGTTCACAAAACCCATCGGAGGCGCTGCCGAGCTCGTGTCGCAGACCGGCTACGGTGAGTGAGGGGAAGCCTGGCGGGCCGGCTCAGACACGGCCAATTAACCTCTGTTGTTCTACCAGGAGTCCCTGAGATACCCTCGCCCGCACATGGCAGAGGAGTGAGAAGTGATAAATCAGCAGTTAAATAGTTCTCTTCCTCACCTCCTTATGCTTGTTTACATGAAGAGTAGAACTGTATGACTAATAATAAATTGTAATAAAATTATACAACCAGAAATCAATTAGCAATTTCAGTACTTCACCATATTACCCTCGACCTCTAATTGGTTACTTTTCATTAAAGTCTGTGCCATATGCATGGCACAGAGTCTTTTAACAATCCATTTAATAAAGTAGACTTTAATGAAAAGTAACCAATTAGAGATTGAGGACAATATGATTACAATTATTATTTTTCTGGTGAGCAATTCGAAAGGAAAAATAGATTATGAGGCAGAAAGATATCTTTATATTACAATGTACATGCATTTGGAGAATGAGAGAGGAGCATGTGTGTGTGTGCGCACACTTGCCCACAGAGCTTTGCACTTGGCATGGCTTTCTCACCCACAGACTCCATGCTGCACTGCAGCCAGGCCGAGTGTCCTAGCCAATGGCAGCGAAGGTGTATGAGCTGCAATGAAAACCCTTTCCCCAAGCAGACAGCCTGGAGACCTTGGGATCGTGGCACTGCTTGCACGGGGCTCCCATGCATGCGGGTGCACATGGGAGTACCGTGTATGGGAAAGGAAGCACGCCATCCCATGCTTATGTTCTGCATTCTTGACAGAGCACATGGAAGTGACTTTTAAAAAACAGGTGACCAGAATTGTCATCTTTTTACCCAAAAATCAGTGTCATCATTTTGGTGGTGAAGTGGGCTGTCTCATTAGTATCACAAACTACAGGAGGGCTCTGTCATTTGCCAGACAGGTGAGCGCTCTGCATCTGGCCAGTCTGGCGGGGGGCTGGGGGGACACTTCACTGCAGACATCCTGCACTCAGTAGATCTGATCTGACAAGAGGCAGCCAGATCAGAGCATAAAAACCCTGTCTGAAAGGAAGAGAGAGCAGACGAATGCCCACACTCGGGCAGCCAAGGGAGAGGCTCCTTTGAGAGACCACACAGACACAAACATGTGCTCCTCTTCCTTCTCCCCTGCCTCCTCCCTCTATTCTCTTCCTGTGAATGACATTTTCACTCACAAGGAAACTGTCAGGAAGAACTGCTGCAAGTCCTCAGTGGATGAAGTCAGATACTCCCTTTTTCTCGTGAGGAAAAGACAACTTATACTTCATAAGTTCCTTTGGTTTAAAAATGCCATTGGCCCTCACCGTGTGTCCCAGGGCTGAGGGCTCTCCCTTATGTAAGAGCATCTCAGAGCAGAGCCTCACATGGCCTCGTTGGTTTCCATCATCCTGTAAAACTTTTATTACCGCACTGAAGGTTTTACAAACCACTAACTCTTAGTCTAATGACTGCCTCGCTTATAAACATTTCCCAGCCCTGAGAGCACACAGGCTGTACCATCGTTGGCTCTGGAGTCTCTGGAGGCCTACATGGCTGCTGCTGGGTGCCCTGGTTGGGTGCTGGCACCAGGGGAGCGTGTTAAAAACCGGAGCGCTCATAAATGTATGTGGATTCATGCTTAAGAGCTGGATTAAGTCACTTAGGGACTATCTAGACAAACCATGTGCCTTTGTGTGCATCTCCGTTGTTTTTTACTATTTAACCAGCCACAGCAGATACAGCTGTATTATTAAGCAACAAAGTCAACTAACAATCTTGACTTGATCACATAAATTGTAAATGATGTGCGAGCCGTTGCTCAGGACCCATTACTCCCAGGAGCATCACGCTCCCTCTAATTGCAGTCTATGCTTAGACTGCAGCTCATTCAGACTTCAGTTTGTAGCTAATGTAAGATCACCAGGGTTAAGAGCATTGCAGTGTTTAATGATTATCTATTCACTTGCTTCCAAAGATGTGACATCATGTTGGATCTGCAGCATTTTATGATGGCTCTTAGCAGATGACATCACTGTAGCATGGAACTGTTTTCCAGAAAACAACTAGTAAAACTTCCTTCCTTCTCTTACCGCAGGCATTTTACACGGAGCTGGACTTTCTCAGCTTCCCAAACAGCGCTACCAGCCAAGTGATCTACATGCTGCCCAGGCTCCAAACAGCCACGTCAAATACGTCTGGTAAAATCCTCTAGATGCTCGCTCGACTGCACATGTGCACTGGGTTCACAGGGCCTGGCTCGATCTCAGGCTAACGGGAGCCACGCAGGAGCAGTTGTTTTCAGCATCTCAGGCAGCACAAGGGCATCCTGGAGCCAGAGGGAGGCCGCTGACCCAGATCTGGGTCTCCCACCCAGGAGGATGCCCCTGGCTTGGGAGAGGGCCTGAGGTTTCCTAGGGAACGAGCCTTGTCATTAGGGATGGCATCTCTAATGGGAAGGGAAAGAACTCAACAGAGCCCAGCTGGGCTCTGTTGACCAGAATCACTTTGAGAACTAAAGTGACAGTTCTATTTCAAGATCAAATGAATAAACCCTTGGGGAGGTCGCATCTGGTCCCAACCCTGGTACAGTGAGCATGGGTATTGACTGTTTTCTCCTTTGGAACAGGAAAATGCTTCAGTCTCTGGGCAGACCTGAAGTCCACATGGCCCTGGATGTGGTTCTGGTGAGGGGCTCTGGCCAGGAGCACGAAGGGTGCCTGCTGCTGACGTCGGAAGTGCTGTTCGTGGTGAGTGTCAGCGAGGACACGCAGCAGCAGGCCTTCCCCGTCACGGAGATCGACTGTGCACAGGACAGCACGCAAAACAACCTGCTCATCCTACAGCTCAAGCAGCCAAGAGCGGCCTGTGATGTGGAGGTACAGTCCAGAAAACGGGGACCAGGGCTACCTACCAGCGAAGTCAAGATGTGGGCTGACGCTGGTACTGCTGGAGTTCAGGAGGGAGTGTGGGGGGAAGGGGGAGGGGAGTCACCCAGGTGTACATGTGAGAGCCCAGCAGCAGGTCCAGGGGATTCCCAGCCTGGGGCTAAGCCACCAGATGACGAACAAGGCTTGGTGGTCATGGGCTGGAGTGCAGGAGTGGACAGGCCAGGACAACAGACTCCAAAATGAGCAGGTCTGTGTAAGGAACAGGACCAAGGCAGCGATGCCATGCACTTACACTGTGAAACAGGCCCCTGTGCATGGTCTGGGCGGCTGCAGCAGGTCTGTAGCAGGGGAGGACCGCTGAAGAATTGTGGGATGTCATGAGTGAAACCAGGCATGGGCAGTAGGCCAGACCTTAGCAAGTTCAAAACCAGGAGGTCTGACTCACTCCCCCATTCCTAAGACTTGAGAGGTCAAAATTTTATAAACCACCATCTCTCTCCCATCTGCTCTGTACCCTATGTGGCTGTGTCCCCTTCCCCATAGGATAGTTTCCCACCCCATAAGTCCCCTGGGTACCTCCTAGGGATTCTGCTTAGGCTCTTGGGGCAGCTTCCTGGCCACCCAGCTCCTAAGATGTGCTGGTTGTTGACTCCTGGCCACACAAAGTCGATGGCAATGGAATACGGAGCGTCAGGAATGAAACCTGACAAGAGTGGCACAGCTTCCTGCAACCCAGCCTGGGGAGCAGGTACGCCCACTGGAAAGCTGCTCTCTGCCCGCCACCCCGCTTAATGCCTGACGCACAGGACCCTCGACCCTCCCTAAGAGTCGACCTCAGAAACACTTTACCCACATGGCAAGATGAGGGCAATATGGAGCTGGCTAGTCCTAACCAGGGAAAGGACAGTAGTCCCAGGAAAGGACAGCAAACTTGCCTCTAGCAGATCCTAATTCCTTCTTTCCTTTTCTGCTGGTATGGGAGCCTGTCCCCCCACACCACTGCTTGGGTAAAATTATGAGAGGTGGAAGGCGGCCAAGCACAACAACTGAGATTTCTCTAGTTTCTTGGATCACAATCAGTCAAGCTTTAAGCTAGGGCTTGGCACAAGGACTACATTGCTGCTTCAAGTTGATGACTTTCTGGGAATAAACAGAGGTCAGATGTCCAGGCTGACTTTATTAGATCTGCCAAAATCTTCTGATCTAGTTGACAATAAAGCATCAGTGATGTGGCTCCAGGATTTGGCAGGGGATAGCATCATTATCTTCAAGTCCTTGGTCGTTAGCAAGAAACTTCCAAGGCCCTGAGCAGTATTTGTGACCATCATTATTCCTTAACTGCTTGGGAAATATTTCAGACCCTAAACTATTGAGACTGGAGATTCATCTTTTGCTGTTAAATGGCCGCTACTTTAGTCAATTGTGATCCTTCTCGCTTATCTGTTTGTGAAGGGTACTGTAGGGAATGATCACAGCTGGGGGGAAACAAACCTGTTTCTCTATCCATGAGTGAGGTATCTGGATCACCACCCTTACAAGTTTCTAATGGAGACCATGGGATCAGAGTTAGAGGCAGAAGCACTGCCTCTGGACACCACGCTCTACACTGGTTTTTCTTTGATGTTCAGGGGTAACGAGGGTTGGGACTGAGGGATGGCTCAGCAGGCAGGGAAAGACAGAGCACGACTGCAGGGCAGCTGAGACAGACGGCAACATACACAGCGGCACCTGGCACTGGAGAGAGGGTGGATATGCAATATGCCGTCAGTCTCCAAATTCTGCTTTTTCATTACCTATTTCACTTCACCTCTCCCCTCATAAGAAACTGACCCCTTAGTCCTCTGTCCAAATCCTAACCTCCCCCAGTCACTCCCAAAGGAGATCCAAGCTGCAGACAAAATCCTTTTTTCTGAGTAAACCCTTCCTTGGGAGCGCTGTAATCCCACTACGTTCTAAATGGGAGGGGGCCCTCAGCGGTGCTGCTAGACCAGTGATGGCGAACCTATGACACGCATGTCAAAGGTGACACGCAAACTCATTTTTTTGGTTGATTTTTCTTTGTTAAATGGCATTTAAATATATAAATATCAAAAATTTAAGTCTTTGTTTTAGTATGGTTGCAAATATCAAAAAATTTCTATATGTGACATGGCACCAGAGTTAAGTTAGGGTTTTTCAAAATGCTCACACGCCGAGCTCAAAAGGTTCGCCATCACTGCCCTAGACACTAGGAAGCTCAGCTCCTTTGAATTTTAAAAGGAATTAATCTGTAGATGACATCATTCAGTATATTCAAATATGACAGGATTCAGATGCTTTTCTACAAGCAGCATTTGCTTTTCTTGGGTAAACGCAGCCATTTTTAGGGTAATAATTGCTTAATATGCCTGGCACATTACTGAAGTCCCGTATGAGAGGCTCAAAATGAGTCAGAAGGTCAATTTATTCCTTGGCCAGATTCCTTTCACAACACGGGCTTTCCTGTGCTGCTGTTCAGGAGGAGCAATTAAGACCTCTGTGTACTCAGAGCTTCCAGCGGAGTTCTGACCCCATCAAATGATATCAGCGCTCTGGCTTGTGCCTGGTGGTGCAGCTTTCATGTGTCAGTGAGTCTTTAGGGGCCTGTATTTTCCTTCCTAAGCTTAAAATGAGACCCAAACGCTAACAGTTACCCTACTCACTATTCTGGCAGGCCCCTTTCACTCTCTACCGACCCACTGGCTTTCTGTTTTAGACACCCTTGACTGTGTTTGTGCCCTGCACAGATATATACAATTCTTTACTACTTTGAGGACTAAAGAGCCCTCGTTTAAATGTTCCTAATTCTGCCAGAGTGGCCTCACCAACATTTAGCAGGTAAAGACCACTGAAAGGTCAGTGGCTACCTGTTCCCACAGACCAGCTAGTTTCAGGGTGGGAAGAATTAGAGCTCCAAGTGCCTTTGATGGATGCTTTCTCAGGAAATCTCACTTGAGGACTAGGTACTTACTGTATCTCAGTTCTACTTGAGTTCCACTGAAGATGAGCCAGACTTTTATGAATCATAAATGTACTTTGCATTCTCTTTTCCATAAAAATTTCCCCTTCCTCTGCCCAGTTTTATTTTCTCTGGCTTTAAATCCTAGTATTTATAAAAACAGTAAATGTTACGGTTCAAAGGTATTCTCTTAATGCTCTGTCCAAAGCCATTGGTTTGAAAGAGGGGCGCTTCCCCACTCCCCTGTCCAACTGAGATGGTTCTGTCTGAAGGCTGAGGAGACGGGCAAACAGCCTTCATGTCAGAGCTTTTACTGGTGAGGAGACTGTTTCCTGGGCTGGTTAGTAAAGAACAGGGACAGATGTTTAACCGTTGAGTAAAATGTTATGGTCAATTTGAAACATGGGAATTTTATATAACACCAAATGCTTATTCTAAGGAGGCTGTCTTTATATTTTCATGCAGAGCTTTTGTTACACTGCTGAAATCGCAGTATAATCGTCACAGTCAGGAAAAGTAAAAGCAGTTTTGGATAAAAGAGCTTTGTTAGATACATTTTTAAGTTATCAAAACTATCAAGGCAAAAGAAAGGGGATAATTCTGTTATAAAGTCTTATGAGAATTCGGTCACTACAGAACCGTTCATTTTTACTCCCAGGTGGATCGAGTCCGAGAAAGACTGTCAGAACAACAGTACAACAGGCTTGTGGACTACATCACCAAGACATCTTGCCACTTGGCCCCCAGCTGCTCGTCCACGCAGACACCGTCATGCCCTGTGGTGCCTGTGGAACCTCTCCCCTCCAACGTGAAAACATACCATTACATGGTCGACCCGCACTTTGCTCAGGTCTTCATTAGTAAGTTCACCATGGTGAAAAACAAAGCCCTGAGGAAGGGGTTCCCGTGAGTCCCCTCATCTGAGGTACCAGTTCCTGCTTATGCAGCATCTTTTTTAATAAGAAACCGAAATAGCTCTATGGACACAAGGCCAGCACCTTTCTACAGTAACTTTTTGGCCTCTTCTAAAATTAATTCAGATTCCTCCTCCCTAAAACTAAGATACTTGAATAAAATGGAGTGAAAAACCTTTTTCCATTTGGGGACAGTTGACTAACAGAATCCTGTGGGCTGCAATCTTACCACAGTTGAAAATACATTCCTGTTTGCTCTATATTTGCTACAGTTTTTACTATAATGAGGATCTATTAACACTCAGCTAATGTAAAAGATGGTCAGGCCTTAGAATGGAGAGACATTAAAACTTCATTTCTAATGACATTGTCTTTGCTGAATACCTTGATCTGCAAAAGTTTGGACTCTTTAAATGAAATTAAATATTTAGGGTTTTATTGTTTAACTTGTTAAATCTGTTACTTGTAGGTGCTGGTATTCTTTAAGTGAAAGCTGCTGTGTATATTCCTTAAAGTCTGCATTTTATTGAATTTACCAAACATTCTGATGCCTGTCCAGGTACATTCTGGAAAAATGTTTTTCTATTTTGTTTCACTAGTCAGAGTAATTCTTGTGTCTACTGATAAAAACAGACCTGGAGTGCTCAAGTGAGTCTCTTTAGTCTTAGAAACAAAACACTACTGGGACATTCCCTTGTGGAAAGGGTGTAGCTGAAGGATTCATACTTGCCTGCTATGCTGGAGGGGAGTCAAGAACCCCAACATCAACCTTAACAATGAACCAGACCAAATATTTTCTTTTGCTTTTAACAACAGGTTTGGCTCAAGATCCTGGGTCACCAGATATCATTTTAGTATTTGGTAAATATCTCAACTCTGATGAAACATGTTTTTATTGATTACGTATTAACTTGGGCCTACAACCTGTTACCTATCATTGTGAGACACTAAAGAAAATTCAATTTCAATTGTCCACTAATTTTTAACTGAAGTCTCACCTGTTATGTATAGGCATCATAAGTCACTGCATAGTTGTTTCTGGAAAGCAAGTTTGTTAATGGACAATTCAGACTGACTATGAAAAAATGGTTCCTCCATTAGTTTGTTGTACCATACTCATTTAGGAAAGTGAGTTTGGTCAGTTAACCTCAAGAGTAACTATTTTTAAGAATGTAGATATACATTAATTCTTTTATGATAATTTTGAATACTACTAAGATTTGTTATATAAAATTATTTAAAATAAAAGGAAACCTTGAATTAATGACCACACAATGTGTGTTGTCACTGGGTATTTTGTTTTTTAAATGCATGTTTTCACTGATACCTGATATAATTCAGCTCATATTTTTAAGACACAAAAATTCTAAGTTAAGGCCCTGGCCAGGTAGCTCAGTTGGTCCCTGTCTCTTGTAACAGCCCGCAGTATAATAGTCATGTTTGCTTAAATCAATGACCCAGGACTAAGAAACTGTACTTAGCAGCATATCTCAATGAAATGGGCAAAACATCAATAATTAAAAATGTCCTAAAATAATGAAATTTAATACTGAAATTATCTTAAAGTTCATAAACAGTTAAAAATCCCTAACCAATTCTGATGCAAGTGCCCAAAATGACATCATTAAGAATAACTGAACAAACACTTACTGTCCACAGTATTTCATTGTTTATTTATCAAGATAAACTATTCCTTAGCTCAAATATTCATGTTTCATAGTTCAGGAACACAGGTCAGTGACAAACTTCCGTGGAATTCAACCCAAAGAAATTCTGTGGAGAAGAACACAGTTGCTAAGTTAATATCCAGCATTCTCAATCTCTCTCAGTATCTTACCACCCTGAGATCACATAAGGTCTGTCCCTACTAGTAGCCCACGCTTTGCTCACTCACCTTAAGCCCAAGAGAAGCCCAGTTCAAGCTCCCTGAGCTCACGGTCCTATCTCCACCAAACGCCCTGACCAGCTTCCTTTCCATTTCAAGAATTACAACACCCTATTTCTGGATTCTTGCTTTCACTTTCCAAACTGGTTTTTTCCCTTCTCTAAATCCCCCTGTCCCCATTCCCTTCTCATACCCACAAACTCTTCTTAAAAGCAGCAGCCCATCTGTTCTAAACAATTTCTATTTCTGTCTCCAAATTTGTTTTTCTTAATGGCTTTTAAACACAATTAACTTCTTATATAAAAAGGTAAAAATCTAATATTTGAAATCATCCTGTTAACATCTAACCATGAAATGAATACCCACTGAGTAAAATTTGAAAATGTCAGTTATAAGAAAATAGCAATATTAAGATTAAGACTCTATACAGAACCATTAACATTTTCTTGACCTTTTCACCTTCAGTGATTTTGTGTAATTTACTTAACATTCCTAATTTTCTATCTTAAAATAATCTATCCATGTTTGTGAATCATTTTTTCTAAAGGGCCTCATCAATTTTCCAACAATTGGAAATAAAGTTCTCTGTACTTTTTCTAAGTAATTCTACGGCTAATTAGTCCATGCATCTATCTGCATTTCAGATACTACTTAAGCAGCTATGGAAACAGATTATGGAACTGAGTCTTATATTGGGCAAAAGATATGTAAATGTCAAGTCTTTCAGAAAAGTGATCTGAAGTCCAATGTAGTAGGTCTCCCCCATACCCCAGACCTTGGGAAAGATAGATATATGGCATTTGGAATGCTCATTCAGGTACAG